>NW_024582667.1:170873-259829 GCF_018398535.1 Haplochromis burtoni
TTTTCTTTGTGTTATTGTATGGTCTTTACCTTACGATACAGGCAGCCTTGAGGCTACTGTTGTTGTGATTTGGCATTATAAAAAATTGAATTGAAGTGATTTGGATGAGAGTTTAGTTTCGCTAATGTGAACAAGAACTACATTTCTACAGTGGAAGTATGGGATAATTGAATGGAAGACTTTTTAAAAATATTGCAGTCATTCAGATAATGCAAAAACAAGGCAAATCTGAGCAGCATGAGCTCTTGAAATGTCAGCAGAGACTGCACTGAGTACAGGAAAGCAATCCCTGAGCAGCTTTTCAAACTCACAATCTCATGCAGTTGACCGTGAAAATTAACAGTATTTGTTGGGTTGGAACAGCAGAGAGTATTCTGTATAGCAGAATTTTAAGTGGTTAAAATCTGAGTAAAACTGGATTTTTATTCCAAAACCTAGCTGTTTGAGATGGCTTTGAGATCTTGAAGGCAGTGAAGTGTTATAAGCGGGTGGTGGAGTTCTTGCTTTAATAGTACAGCTTTGGTTAAAGCAGAACTATATAACTGAGCTTAGTCAACATCACTATGAATAGGAAGTTAAAATTGCTTCCCTTTTATTTCTCTGTTTTTTTTATTTTTTATTATCACGGTCGGTTTGCTTGGTGGACATCGTGACTCTAATTACAGAAGAAGTCTCCCTGCATTCATCATTCTGTCCCTGTTTGCCTTTTATGCACTGCTAACACACAGATACACACACTCCTATCCATATAACAGTACAACCAGCACCCTCAGTACCTATCTCCTCTCCATCTTTTTTATACACTTCCCACCCCACTCTTCATCTTTTCCTCCTCCTCTTTCCTTCTCCCATTCCATTTTCTCCCCGGTCAAACATAAGAGCGCTCATTTGTCACCTGCATGGATTTCCTGTCAAAGCCCACTACCTCTAGTGTCACAGCCCAGATGACCTGAAGAAATGTGTGTGTGCGTATGCATGCACGTAACTAAGACAGAAGGAAAGATGGACGGGTTAAGCTGGAGTTAAATCTATGTGTGTGTGTGCCACACCGGTCAGGATTTCTGACAGATTTCTCTGCTCGTTGGCTCTCTTAAGTAAAATATGTGAGGTCAGGTGGGAGGCAGAAAGCTTTAAAAAGAAAGCAGTTGACATGACTGAGGGTGACAGGAACCTCGTTCCCAGCCGCAACACACTCGATCAGCAGCAGGTGCCAGTGGGGCTCCAAACAGCTTTGTGATTCCTGCCCAGGGTTTCCCGCTGGTGTAAAACACCTCCTCTGACACCCTTCAGAAGTCAGTTTAGTCAGCGAGCAGATTAATTTTCTGCAACACTTGATCATGACAAGCATGTGAAATTCAAATAGATGGGGATCCACTGAGTTAGAATCATCTATTTACCAACACATAAGGCTACTGAGTCACAATTTACGGAAGCCTTGTCCCCCACAATGCGGAGCTTGTCTCACCTCCATCCATCCGTCTCCTCCTTCTCTCAGCGAGAATAGCAACAGTGCTGCATTTCCTGACTCAGTAGCACGTATTACCAAGGGAGACTAAATCCTATGGAGGTGTAACGTAGTGTGGTCTGCTGAGTCAAGAGCTCTTTTTCAACACTAGCTTTTTAAATATATATAAAAATATAATTTGCACAGCAAAAATCACGCATGCACATGTGTTTTCAAGCACGGCAAAACAGCCACACTGCATGTCAACGGCGCTGCAAAGCAACCTTTTAAAATGGCGTTTTTCTGATCCGTTTTCTGCATATTTTGAAGAATTACTGCTGGTGAAACACATACTTAAGAGTTTAGGAAGGAAGCAGTGTCTTTCACTGTGAAGGTGAAAAGATGAGTTTAAAAGATAATAACTTTGTACCTATCAAATAATACCTGAGAGCACCGCAACAGCAAGGTCATATGTAGCAGCAAATAGCCCATCAAAGTAAAGTACTCTGGACTTAAGTAAAATAGAAAGAATTTAGAGTAGAGAGGAGGGTGGGAGCATTTTCATTTGTGATAATCACCAATAAGCAAAAATGGCAGAAATGAAGTAACAGGAGTGTGATACATTCCAGTAGAGCAAGGTCACTACTATTAAGGGCAGGTATGAGAACCCCCTTTGCTACTATGACAAATCTGCATTAAGAGTCAACAACAACAGCTTAGCCAAAATACGGGAATCATTGCATTTGAAGGCAGACTGTGTAGTCAGACAGTCAGACTGCTACGCTGTATGTTAAAGCAAGGACAACATCAGATAATGTCATTACCAATCTCGTTATCTCTTCCTACAAATCTGATGCTTTTAGTTGATCTGTTCCATAAAGGAAAGGCTGAGTCATTTGTAAGTGAGATGCTTCATGTGCGTCTTGATTTTTTTCCATCGTGTTTTTGTTCATTACTAAATTATTGTTTTGCTTCTATTGATACACAAACCAAAGCTGAGTAAAGACAGATTTTTACCATTTAGGCTTCTTTTTAATTTGACTTGCTTGGTTTTTCTCCCCCTGATGAATAATTTCTTCTCAGTAATAAAAATTAAGTAGCATACCTCAACTGCGGTTTCATAGTCAGAGCCGTCAAGTAGGGTGACTTTGACAGGGACAGTCTTGGGCCGCTTGGAGCTTTTCTGGGGGGATTTGGAGGCTTTGCTGGGGGTCTTCTCTGAGTTATCATCCATATCCCCCTGGTCCTCTGGAACCTGGGAGAGGGAGAATCCTATCTCTCAGTGAGTGAGCTTAAAATTTGCATTTTGTCTTTTATTTAACTGTTTGAATTTTTAGTCTTGCCCTTAAAAAAAGACTTAAATTATTTGATCATATGAGGCAGTCATCAAATGCATATCGTGTGAGCCGCTGCTCTAAGATGTTAAGTTAGTGGCACGGGCAGGATGGGCTCACTGCCTTGCATATCAACGAGAAAGCCGGAAGGCCCCTGAGTGATTGAGAGGCTTGAATAAAATGATCTACAGCTGTGCTCCCACCTGATTGGTTCTCCTGGCGTCACCCTCCATCGCAGTCTTCATTTCCCCAGCCAAAGCCTTCTCTGTTGTCATAGAAATGGATTACAGTCCTGCAACCACATATAAACATGTTCTGTCAACATCAAATCTCTTCATGCTCCAAAAACTAGTGTGAAGTGTTCACTGCTATTAAAAGCCCAAACTGCCAATAGAGTCCTGATGGATTTCACTCATGACATGTAAGCAAAACTGCACAGAGCATTCTGAATCTTCACTTAAGCTGGACTTTGGTGTAATGAACAACCACAGGCATCCATTTCAACTTCCTGTGCAGCTGACAGCTACTATGTTTGGCATCTTTAATTATCCTTTACGGCTGCAGAGAATGACCATTGTTTTTAATGTGTATGGTTATTGGATTGTGTGTAGAGAGATCTTGACGGGGAGGAGAAAAAATAAAAAAGGGGCAGCTCAGTCAGTGCTGGCTCACAGCCTCCCACAGGAGCACTCTGCATGAAGAGCGTTTGGCTTCAGGACGCTCCTTCTCATGCTAGCAAAGGAGATAGCATAAATTACATCAACCAGAGAGTCCCGCAGCAACACACAGGACAACAGACACACTGTGATAGGAGAATGAGAAAGAAAATAAGGTGAAAGGAGGGAAAGAGGACACTGATATCGGTCTGACGATGAGACAGGACAAAGTAGCAAAGAAAAAAGGTTATGGAGGCAAAAGAGACCAGAAAGAGGAAAAGAGATGAGTTAACATACAAGACTGCTGCTACAATATCCGGGAGAGCTACAGACAGATGGAGCTTGTCATTTGAAGGTGACCAGTGCTATACCCAGTTTGACTCCTGCACAGTGCTTTTTCTCCACGTGACGTACAGGAAAATGGCTCATATTCAGATTGGGTGTTACAGATAAGAAGAATGAATTAGGTAAGATAAAGCCCTGAGGGAGACTATAGCTTTTCTCTGAAAGGTGAGGACGGGGTCATGGGTTTATGTGAGCTTTAGATGCAGGCTAAAATTTGAAGATTAAATTGGAAAATTTCTACAGAAATACGAGCTGTTTAAGTTCTTAAGCTGAGCTAATTTGGACTGCGACGGGCCAGTATCAGTGCCGAGTTTTAACAATGTCCCTCCTTTCCCCTGTCCTCAAACATACATGATGATAATTGCCGAGTTATTAGGGATGACCCTTTATATACTTTATCTTGAAGTACTGCGCTGGAATTTTTCAATCTCAAGATGGCAGTTGCAAGCAAGGAGTGCATACATTACTCTGTAATGTAACAATTCCCATTTAAGAAACTCCAGAATATGCAGCAGTTAATATTCATTACTAGTATAGTTATAGTAGAGTTAATAAAAATAGGGATTAGTGAAAAAGAGGCATGTGAAGCACTGATAAATAGTATAAAGGTGCAGAAGAGAAGTATATTTGGTCCTATAATGGCCAGCAAAGTGTTTGCAAACCATTAAAGTGGTGGTAGTATTACAGTACAGTAGCATTTTTTTTCTTTAAAAAAAAAGAAAAAAAAAAAAAAGAGGTGGGGGAACTAATTTGCATTTTTTCCCTCAACCAGCTGCCTGATGACACTTCTGTGTTTACAATTCTGGAGTCTCGAACACAGCACATCTCAGCTTTCATGATAGGTCAGTCTCACGCTGCATAATGAAGCCAGATCAAAGAGGAGTGCAGTCTGGCTCTTGGACGGCTGCAGATGTCACGCGCTCTATGCAGTGAATCTCCACAACTTTCAAGGGCCTGCAGGTTTTTAATTAGTTTATTTAATGAATAATAATATAATTGGTTACAAAATGTACTCTCATTAGGGCAGCATTTTCACTCATAGCGGGAAGGTTTTGATTTCAAACTTGTTCTCGGTGAGTTCCAGCTTTATTTCCACGGTCCAAAGACACTTCTGTAAGCTCACTGCGCTTCTAAACTGGTTCGAAGTATAAGTGTGGGTCATCTCTTCGTGTTAACCTTGTTGTGAGCAAGGTTAACACAACACAACTTCAATATAGCTAATGGGTAACAACATCATTGTTCAGATTTACGTATTTTCTACAATATTTGTGAAATTTGCCTTGTAAAACTTATATTAATGCAAAGCCTTGACGTCAGAGTCAAACATAAATACACATAGCGGGCAGATAAATAACAAAACAAAAAATTCTGTTCAGACAGTGCAGGCAGGAAATATGGGACAGAAAGGTGGATGACATGTAACAAACACCTCCAAATCAAATAGGAGGCTTCAGGGTTATTTGATGAGCTTCTTAGACATTTCTTATTAGAAATACAATCTTCTTTAAAAAAAGATTCAATTGCTGTTTTGTACTCAGAAACAAACTGAAGACGATTCAAATCCCCAAGTCCATTGTTTTACTCTCACATCTATTTCTAATGTAATCCAACTTGTACATCCACTCACGTGAGCCAATCAGATCTGCCCACTGTAATACACGCACTCAGTGTGAATGTCATCCCCATGAGGCAGCTGTCAGAACAATGTGTCTGTGAATCACAAGCGAGCTTGAGAGGAATCCTAATAGATCAGTGTCAGAGACTTTAGGCCGCTCATTTCACACACATCATGATTGTGAGGCCAATCAATTTTTTCATTTGGGTCACTTTATGATTCAATCACTGCAAGTCCACATCAGTTCTGGTCTCCGCACACCTAATCATCTGTGTGAGTGAGATGATGGAGGCTGAGATGTGTGTGAGGTGTGAGCCGTTGCTGTTTCTTACACACAAAAATCCAATGACAGTCAGCATCTTCACACAGACTCCTTTTAAAGGTCTTTCTCTGCAAAATCATCTGGGGCTCTTTGGTCCTTGAACTTCAAACAGCGAGCATCAGGGAACGTCTTTGTGAACTATGACAGTATGTCGCAGGTGAAGCTCAGAAGCTCAGAAAACATTGTTCAGGACTGAGGGCCTCCAAAAATAGTTGCATTTACATAACTTGTGTCTTTACAGAAATACCTTTTATTATTTATAATTTGTGGTATTTATACTTTAACATTTACTGGACAACATGTGACTGAATTAATCTGAAAGAAAACAGAAAATCTGTGAATATGGAAAAGTGCTTATGTTGGTTATATAACTAATGTACTGTACGCTAGTACTCACAGATATCACTGTTCTGCAGATTTTAGCATTTGTTTGAGTCAGACAACTAAAATAATCCCAGACAGCTCTTCCTCTCTGCTTCCACAGTTATCTATTAAACTCGCGTTATGTGGGCACTGTGGTACACGTCTGTGGAAGTGGGTGTGATGTAGATGTTTTTCTAGGCTAACCAAACAACTGCACCTACAACTAACTAAGGTTGCAGAGGCCCAAAGTACTGTACTACTGATCTTGTCAGATACTGACATGCCTCATTATCTTCACCATTTTTCTTTTCATGCGGAAAAGAAAGTTTTCACATGACTCTGAGCAGTTCTACACCCTTACTGCTTTCATAGGAACTGAGAGGGTAAGAGGCAGCCAGGAGCTGCTAATTAAAATGATCATTAACGAATGTGAACACATCTATAAAAGTAGATGTTTTGGCAGAGGTCAGAGCATGCTATGCTTATGTAATACGTATTGGACAATACAACCACCAGCTGCAAGGAAAAATTTTGTATTTGCCAAATGGGTGCTTGTGGTTCCTAGAGGTTGCTGGCTCTTATTGAGTGAAATCACATCAATAGAAGGTACAGTGTCAAAAACCTCCTGGTGTCTGAATTGTAGTGCTTCATGTTTGTTTACAAATACTCACTAACTACTGTGCTTGTACTTGTAGTAAAACTTGAAAATGTGCAGCGCAAGACAGAAATAGAGAAATGTTGCCGTAAAGTATGTTGCACCTTTGTAATACTAGTCATGATCCACATGCTGTCAGATGGTCATGCACCACAGAAGCCCCACCCACACTAGGCCTGTGTGGGTGGGGCCTTATTTGCTTGATCCTACACCATCACCATGAAGTCACGTGATCAATACGGTGTACAAAAACACAAGTATGTGTTGTTTGGAATGGTTACCAGGATAAAAACCTCTTCTCTCTAAAACAGGGGTGGGCAACTCCAGGCCTCGAGGACCTGCAGGTTTTAGATGTGTCCTTGAACCAACACAGCTGATTTAAATGACTAAATTAGCTCCTCAACATGTCCTGCAGTTCTCCAGAGGCCTGGTAACAAACTAATCATGTGATTCAGGTGTGTTGACCCAAGGTGAGATCTAAAACCTGCAGGACACCGGCCCTCGAGGCCTGGAATTGCCCACCCCTGCTCTAAAAAGAACATGGCAGTATGGCTTAGGTTTGGAACATCTGGAACAATGAAAGTGGTGGAAATGTCTGGACATAATCTAAGGAGCTTGGAAAGAAAGCGACTGAACATCTTCAAGTTTCTTGAAGATGTTTCACCCCTCATCTGAGAAGCTTCTTTAGTCCTAAAACCAAATGGTGGAGAGTCCCAGGTATTTAAACCTAAGTGGGAGCTGTCCCTTAGGGGGGTCGTTGACCCACTATTGATTATGTGCTGCATCACATGAGTCAAAGCGTGAAAAAAAGCATGGATCATTATCAGCAGAGGTTTCGGGTAAAAGCACTGTGAGACCTTGCCTCACTCAATTGTGCCCAAAAATCGACAGAGGAGACGGATGGTTTGAAAGAAGAGTTAAAGAGGCCATCTATGTCTACTGTGAGCAGCAATCTTTGAATAGAAGGGGTTTCTTACGATACCAACTGTCTGCCATCTATAATCCAGTTTGCCTCTCCAGGCACCTCAAACACCACTCACATCTCGCTTCAGGTGATCTCAACAGGTCACATGATAAGGTGAAGCAAGGTCTCACAATTGTTTTATCCCAAACCTCTGCTGATAGAAGGGTCATGATGTGGGCTTTGTTGTTGTTGCAGCCACAGAACATGAGCATGTTGCTGTTGAGTCAACTATTAATTCCTCTGTATACTATTCTAGATGAATCTGACACCTGAAGTTTGGCTAAACTTTGGTCATGCAACAGTACAATGAAACCAAGCACAACTACAAATCTGCCAAAGGATGTAAGTGTTGCAACGGACCAATCAAAATTCAGACCTCAGCCTAAATCAAATGCTGTGGTGGACCTTAAGAGAGCTGTGCATAAATGGATGTCTGCGAACTTCCGTTAACTGAAGTAACATTGTGGGCCAAAATTCCTCCACAATTTAAGCAACTGATAAAAAAAACAAAACATGATTGCTTCAAGTTTTTGCTGTCAAAGTTCTGTAAAAACTCTCTGTTTCATGACCACGTTTGCTATTTGCAAGGCAGGCAGTGTAAACTGGATTGTATATCATTATAAAAGTGATGAAAGTCAGAATAAACCTGTCAACCAAACACTAAAAAGAATGAGGTGCTTTTACCTTCAGCTCCACAGCTCTGCAGGTAACATAAGTATAAAATGGTAAAATGATCTCCATGGGTTTGTCACTAATAATGACCTTTTTTACACTGCTTGTAGTAACTTGAGTTTTTGCTATAATAAACACATCAAATCCATCTCACACTTCCTTTCATTCCCTTTCTCTTGAGAGTGTCGTGTAAAAAGAAAATAATCTTAAAAATGTCTAAAATGAGTCTTCTGATGTTTCTGTCTTTAGTCGCCTGGCGAAGACAAGTTTCAAAAGCAAGTAGAAAACCCTTTAGCAGCAAGTTTGCAGAGGTTTGTTTATGCACAGCTCTCTTAAGGTCCCATCACAGCATTTCAATTAGGTTGAGGTCTGGACTTTGACTGGGTCATTGCAACACTTTGATTCTTTTCTTTTTGAGCCACTCTCTTGCAGATTTGCTGCTGTGCTTGTTATCACTACCCTGTTGCATGACCTGGTTTCAGCCGGTCTAGCTGTCAGTTTCATCATTACGTGTTTGCACTGATACGCTATGTTTGGGTTTCTCCTAACGTAGAGCTGCACATTTTGGTCTCTTCTGTCTAAATGGCATTGTTCCAGAAGTCTTGTGGTTTTTTTCAGATGCAACTTTGCAAACCTAAGATTAGCTGCCAGGATCTTTTTAGAGGGAAGAAGCTTTTTCCTGGCAAATCTTCCAGCCTTTTTCTAATTGTACTGTTATGAACTTTAACAGGTAACATAAATATGTAACAATATTTATTTTAATGACCATTAAAGGTGAATAATGTCAGTAAGAATTGTTGACCTTCATGAAGGTACAGTATATTATTAGATATTTGCCTTAAAACATTAGCTATGGGATGTTTCGATTCAGTTTAGTTGCATACTATTTGCATTTTACTGTTGTCAATACAAAGTGAGTCTGATTTATAGACCTTATATATTTGATTTGCAGAATGTAGCTTCATCCTTATCCTCTGATAAGGATGAAGCTACATCTTTATCCGGCTGACTCGTAACTGTTAACTCTAAGTAAAATTTCAAATAATTTGGGAACCATAACTCAGTTTCAGTAATACCTCCAAGGGTAGCTCTTACGGCATTAGATGTTATATATGGTCCAAGACAGTTGACTTTAATTGTTCTTGCTTCTGCATTTCTGTGTTATTTTTTTGTGGGTTTTTTTCTTTTGTTGTTTCTTTTTTAAATCACATTTGACATGTCTGTGAAATACTTTTTCTTTTTGGCTAACAAATTAAAGATGAGAAACATCTAACATCTATGATTAAGTGTAGCACTGACTGCCAAAAAGAAAAGATCTTATCTTCAAATGAAATATGCTTTGTCTGCACAAGAAACACTGCCAGCTTAAATGTGTTCCAAAACACAGTACATATCAATAAGATTAGCTGCATTGAGCTTATCAGTCAGTTATTGAAATTCTTTTCTTTCACAAGACAGATAAGTACAATTCACACAGTCAAATTCAGGATCTTCACAGTCCCACGTACACATACACAGACAGAATTCACTCACCATGTCTTTGTATCTCTGGAGACTACTTCCTCTGTGCTACATTCCAGTCCACACAGGAATCATTACTGAGCACCTCAAATGTGTTAGCGAATGCTTGGATCAACTGCAAGCATTTCAAACTCACTCAGCTGAAAAAAGTCTCAAACTGCAGAGTATTAACTTCACGCCAACAAAAAGAAGCAAAAAGCAGACAACGTGACAGTCCGAGCACTCATCATCTGCAGCAGGGCAGCTCAGATAAATTGCCAGATAGTAAAACACATGATGGCTGATCATCTAGGGCAAAATGATGTCCACAATGCGCCATTTGCTGCAACCTGACTGAGTTCATTTGTCTTCATGCCAGTTTTTCAAAAAGCTTGTCAATTTAGAAGCGCCCCAAAACTGATGTCTTCAGGCAGGCATTAGTTGCCCACAGGCCCATCCTTCACTTGCAGATGGGCAGAAGAAATTTGTCAAATATAGCGTCTCAAAAATATGTCACAGCAGAGCAGGGGAAGCACAGGAATGACAGCTTGTGGATTCCTCTCACTTCTCAAGCACAGTATGCTGTCAGGAAATTGTGCATGTGCTAACAGCGTCAAGTGTTTGCCTTCCTCCAGAGTATACTGGGGAAAAAATAAGTCTAGTGTGTGAACAAATCAGTGACAAAAGCAGCAAACAGTGTCATCAGCACTTCTTTTGCTTACAATATCAAAGCTCTGCAAGAAACTTGTTTTGGGATTTGGGATTTTTTTTTCTTTTGCAACAAAGAAGCTCAAGGAAGTTTCACAATCCTGTACTAAAAAAAAAACACATTTTTAAATTCATGCTTGTGGTTTTAACCAAAACAATAGACTGTGATAAGAAATACTTCAAAAAACATAAGGTTTGCCTGTGACAGCGGATTGAATGCCGCCAACAGCTCTGTTTTTCAAGTTTTAGACCAAGGTAGCATTTAAATATGTAGCTCAGACCTGCCTACTTGAATAAGTAAAGAGGCCTAGTCGCCCAGTTCAATTTAATCAAATCTGGTGTCGCTGTCTCTGGAAGAAATGCACCATCCTCTCAAGCATTTCTTGCAACATCCCCCGAGGGGTTCAGACTTTACTTCTTTGCACTGACGGCCTTATTTGCAAATGTAATGTGTTTCCATACAGACCAGTGATTTAGCGGCATGAAAAAAAAATTGACCACAGATGCTTAAAAGGTTCTCTAAACAGAAAAAAATAACCTCCAGCATGTGGCCTGCAGCCTACACAGAAACTGACCTTGAATTTCATCGGTGGTACTTAAAAGCATTTAAAGATGTCCTTCTAGAATACATATGAAAACATTTGCATAGATACTAGAAAGATTAATAGAAATTATATAAATGAAAGGCAGGGATGGGCAACACTTCAATTAATTGAATTCACTGATTGTTAGATTTGAGTTATTAACTCATTTTTTAATTCTGTAATACATCAATTTAGAGTTGAGATGAAATATTATTTTGCTAAAACAAATACAACCTGTCTGTTTGTGCAGTGTTTTAGGAGAAACATTTTCTCGCCTATTAATATGAATTCAGGTCTCTTCTTTTGTTCAAGTGTGCAAGAAATCCTCAGGGAGTAAACTGGATTGTGCTGCTAGCTTAATGGTTTTCTGGCACTTTTTTGGAGGTAATCCCCCCCCCCCCCAAAAAAAAACAACAAACAACAACAGCAAACCACTCAGTGCTTATTATTAGATGTCACCCATGCAGAGGGACCGGTAATTCACCATGGTGACACACCTGCAGCTAATAGCGTGAGGATTCTTGGAAAATAAAAGTGACACCCCACTGTTACTTCTCTGTTGGGTTTATGGACTTCGTATTTAATTTAGGTGATGTCCATGTTAGTGGTCTGGCTGTAAGGAAACATGAGTTCATACATCTTTTTTTTTTTCTTTTTACATATTTAGATCTGGAAATCATTACTTAGCCACAAGAAACTCGGTAATTTTTACCGTGTAGAAAATGCCTCCAGCTGCTAGACCATTTATAAAATAAAATACATTTTGCATGCTTTAAAAAAAAAAAAAAAAAAAAAAAAAAAAAACCTCTCTATGCTTCCTCGTGTACTGTATAATGAACAGTGTACCCACAATATAACTGCCTTTTATGTTAACAATGTGCATCTACACACTCACTTGTAAAAAAATATGCACTGTAGTAGCATAAACTAAAGTACTGTATCTACACAGGAATCCAGAGAAGCCACCCACTGTATTACCCAATCACCGTTCATTCCTCACTGAGCTTCGCCTTTTTTTTTTTTCAAGCTGCTCCCTCCACATCTCGGCTTTATAATCAGTGGCTCTCTTCTAATGGCATACACAGCCAGTCCATCAATCCTTAAGGGCAGAGGCTGGCTCTGGGAAACCAGGTATAGGACAGTGGGGGTTGGGAAAGAGGGAGTGGCAAGATGTCCTTGTTCAGGAGAAACCACATACACACATTCTCCAAACCTTTGGCACTCAGCAGTCTTGGAGGCAGATTGCGTAGCACGACTGTTAAGTCTGCTGCAAATCATGTCACACCACAGCCGAGATAAATGATACGACATCCAAATCAATGAGGCAGCAAGTTCATCCTCCCAAAGAGAAAGCAAGCCCAGAGGGAGTGATGCTACCTGCATCTACATAGCATAAGCACTCTCTTTTGGGAAGAGTTAACAAAGGGAATTACAGGGTTTAGCACAGATGCTGTGCTTCAGTGCAGAGTTCCACTTTCTCGAGCTGATGCAAAAAGACAGACTGTGTGATTGGAAACTCATCTGTGTGTGCTTCATTATCACTTGGAGTCAAAGAAGGTGGCGAATGTGCGTAGCAAAATTATTAGAGCAGGGGGTTTGGGGCGGGTCACTGTAAAGTTAATCCTCGCTGATTAAAACAAATCAAGCAGGGAAATCTCTCAAAATGAGCTGTCAAAATGCATCATTTGATTTATGCGATGACTAGCTTAGAGATTAATCAGTTTACATGAGTAAAACAGGCACCGCCTACCATTCAACACTAATATGTACTCTTATGTATACTCAGTAAAGGAGGTCAATGTACTTAACATAACTTGGGGATAGTTTTAAGGTCAAACGCTGTTTGAATTCCTAGAACAGGAATAAAATATTTCTTGCTAACCTAGAAATTCTTACTGCTAACCTACTAGATAAACATTATTTTGAAAAAAAAAAACATGACTGAACAGATGCTTATGTAGGTGACACCTACTGTTAGGCATGTTGACATCCCATTGATTCATACAAATTGTCCAAACAATCAAGCATGCTGCCCTGGTTCACATTCACAACAAGACAGAGAAAGGAAGATTGCAGACTCTACGTATCATTTTTATGTAGCTTTCTACAGAATGTGTAGAGTATGAAATAGCTCGTTTTTAGCAGCACATCATTTACTCCCTCTAAATGCTGGATCTCTCAACTGATAACACACCTCCACTGAAGATATACAGTTATGTGGAAAATAAAGCTTTCACAGCCCTCTATGCAGTCCTATGAAAAACTAAGTACACCCCATGATTTAGTAGCTTTTAGAACCACATTTGGCAGCAAAAACTTGAAGTAGTCACTTGAGAGGCTGCCAGTTTAGCTCACTAGGTTGAGCAGGTGACCCATCTGCTGTAAGGCTAATGCAAAGAACTGGGTTCAAATCTGACCTGATCCCATTTGCTGTGTACCTCCCCTTGTTATCTCTCCCTAGCTTTCCTATCTTCTCTGCACTTAACAGACGCCAAAATATACGCAAACAATCATTTTCCTGTCTTTATCAGTCTCGCACATCATTTTGGAAGTATTTTGTCCCCCTCTCTCTTACAACATTGCTTCAGTTCATTGAGGTTTGTGGGCATTTGTTTATGCACAGCTCTCCTGGACCTTGACTGGACCATTAAATACTGGATCATTGTCCTCCTCCGTGAAGCGATACAAGCCAAGCCTTAGCTGTCGAACAGATGGCCTCACTTCTGGCTCTGGAACATTTTGGTCTACAGAAGAGTTCTTGGTCAACTTAAGTTGCCCAATTCATGTGGCTGCAAAATAAGTCCGAATCATCAAACCTCTAACACCATGCTTGACAGCTGGTATGAGGTGTTTGTGCTGATACACAGGCGCCGTGTTTGGTTTTCACCAAAAACGGCGCCTGTGCATTCTGCCCAAACATCTCTACTTTGGTCTCGTCTGTTCAAAGGACATTCTTCCAAAATCTTGTGGTTTGTCCAGATGCAAGTTTACAAACCTAAGCAGAACTTCCATGTTCTTTTTAGAGAAAAGAGGCTCTTGGCAAATCTTCCAAGCAAGACATAGTTGTTAGTCTTTTTCTCTTTTTCTATTTGTGCTGTCATTAACTTTTTTACGTTAACATGCTAACAGAGGCCTGCAGAACCTAAATTGCAGCTCTTCTGTTTTATGCAGTTCCTATAAAACTGCATGATCTAACTGTCTGGAGCGAATTTGCTGGGATGTCTGCTTCTGGGAAGACTGCAGCACTGTGTTAGTGCCCACCTCAAGAGGTCAGGACCAAAGAACAGTTTTTATAGAGATGTTCACACTTGCTGATATATCAGTTTTATAAAGTGCCATGCCAGGGTGCTACTTACCCTCTGAATTCCTATGAAAGCAGTAGGGGTGTGCTTAGTTTTTCCACATAATTGAATGGAGTCTTGTGAAAACTTTCATTTTCACATGACTATATGTTGTATGCAGATCTGCAGGAACGTACTTGGTTTTTGTTTTATACTTAAAGTCTAATTGCCAAAATGCAAACTGGATCTTCATCTTTCTATTATTATTTTTTTAAAATACCTTTTTTAGTAAACAATGGCTGGTTGACAAAATTGGAAGTCTGCGCCTCAGTATCCATTATCCACTATTCCAGATATTGACTGCTTTCACCAGAAATACTGACTGTTGCTCCTAGAGGGATAGGTCAGCAGAGAAGCTGATTGTTTTCCCAGGTTGCTGAGTGCATGACTTCATATGCTGTAGGTATTCCTGTGAGTATGTTCATTATGTTTATCTTCCGTATAATTAAGCAGTGTGGGCATCGTGATAACTACAGTTCTGAATAAAGTAATTATTTAATTATGAGCAACTCAATCCATACGCATGTAGCCCCTTCACCACCCAAATTAAATCTTTCCCCCATTTCATGTATTCACATGTATTTTAGCAACCTTTACTAAAAAGGTTAAACGGATAAAAACAAGACACAGCTTCATTCTTCACTGTCACAGGAAAATGACAGGCACCACGCTGTACACAGCACAATCTTTTTTTTCCTAATTGACCACAAAGGAGCGTGTCTCCACTAACGATAGTTAACACTGAGGCATCAGGCGTGCCTGTTTAAAATTCAGTTACCATGGGAACCCTAGCCTAACATCGTCTGTCAAGCGTATCAAAATAAGATAAAGAAAATGACAAAAAATGAGAGAACAGCCTGTAGGCATTATTTTGCTAGTTGACACATACACAATGCGTGAGAGGGAAGAAGAGGTGAACCATCACATGGCACTGAGCTCAAGATTGTGACAGCTCGTGTAGAGGTAGGCATGCTGAAGTGGTGGGTGGAAGAGGATGACCAACAGTTTCAAGTTGGATGTCAGGCTTGTAGTCTGCATTCAAATGCCTGTCGTGAACACAGGAGGTCAGCCGAACAAGATGTAGATATATGGCAGTGTATCGCTTTGGAGGGATTATGTTTGTGTTTGATCATACAAGACACAGAAATAAGTTAGACTAGTGTTTAATCGCGTTACACCCTTAGGGAAGAGAATATTTTTGCTTTACAAATCTGATCTAACCATATCAAATGTGATATACAACGCGGCTGTTAAAGTGATTATTTTATGGCTTTCAATACACTGTAAATGGCAACATGGTATTCTCAGTACATGTCATAGGTCTTCAAGCTTCTCATCTGATCATACCTCAAAATAAATGTCTGTCTTTATGAGTAGTTTGAAAATTCACTTTCATGATTATAATAAAGCTGTACAGCACTTTTTCAGCCCAAGCAAAATCGAGCAAGCCACTCTACTTTTAAGATTAAACTTGAAGCTTTTGTTATTGATGAAGCGTATGGTTAGAGCTGGATCAGGTGATCCTAAAACCCCCCTACAGGCCTAGGTTGCTGTGAACATCACATATTTCACTGAGCATTTCTTCTTCACCTCTTTTCACTCTCTTTGTCTTCATACCCCACTCTGTACTTAATCATTATTACTAAACTCTGGCTCTCTGCAAGTCTTTCTTTTGTCTCGTCTCCCTCCCCTCACTCCTAGCAGGTCATAGCCCCTCCCTAAGCCTGGTTCTGCCAGAGGTTTCTTCCTGTTAAAAGGGAGTTTTTCCTTCCCACTGTCACCAGGTGCTTGCTCATTGTAGATCTTTACCTTACAATATAAATCACTTTGGGGTGACTTGTTGCGACTTGGTGCTATATAGATAAAATTGAACTGAACTGAATTACCTTTACAGTGTCTGTTAGGTTTTAGAAGTTACAATGCTTTACCTCAGAAAATGCATTTATGCAGGTTCTAAGATTGTTATGATGATTATTGATTTTTTTGTACCTGTGTCAAACTGTGCAACCAATTGTTAAAGGAGGGATCTCCAAAAGAAAAACAAATGATGTGATGTCTTCCTAGATCGGGCATTGTCTACTGTCGCACATCATTTGTGATGATAATACAGTGACAGCTTATTACATGCTGCTTGTTATCCATAATATGTCTTTGAAAGCTTCTGTTACTTCGAAGCAATATGAGTTTATCCTGTGGAGAATTCCCCGTTGGCTGTGAAAAGACCACTGGCTATGCTTCAATGAGCTATTACAAATCGATCATAGGATGACTTAAAATAGGACTCAAGGGAGAATTGCATCAATGTGTGCTAGTCTAAACAAGCACTCTTGCTGAATTTAGGTGCATAAAAAGACACATACGAAGGTGTTACCCGTCAGTCTATCACATGATGACCTAAAAGGATGTGTGTGTGTGTGTGTGTGTGTGTGTGTGTGTGTGTGTGTGTGTGCGTGCGTGCGTGCGTGCGTGCGTGCGTGCGTGCGTGCGTATTGATTGGTGACAGACTGCACAGAAGCTGCACATTAACCAGAAAGTGTGAGACTTGCATATAACCTTGCAAGTCTCACACTCTTAGTTTAGGAGTTCGCTTGAATATCTGCTACCTGTCACACATTAGAGGAAGTTGCTCTGTGGAAAATGTACCATGTAATTCTCTTACTGTACTGCTTGCAGTCAAACTTCTAGCAGCACCATGACAAAAACCTATATAACAGTTATTCAATATTTTTTTCCTGTAAGTGTTCACCTAAACATACATCTACACAAAGAGGCATTGCTCTAAATGAGGGACGCGAGGAGCACCACTATGACTGCGTATAGTTACGATTGTTATATGCACCAGGGAGACCAAAAGTGGATCAGGTGAAAGGAAAATGAGATTGGAGGATGCATGAAGGGACAGAGGTGTGATGGACAGATGGATGGATTTTAGATCTATTTCCCCCCCCCCTTCTTCATTCTGCCTTCTCAGTTTCTGAAATTCTGAGTCTCAGAGATACTGTAGCCTGCGGTGTGGCTGCACACAAGCCAGAGACACAAGGACTGGCAGTCTGTTTGAGTATGTGGGTGAACAGAAGGAGGCATTACTTATGATGATAACTTTTTGGAAGTGTTAAAATAAAGCTTGCGTTGTGGTTATTTTATGTTTTTGTGTGTATTTTGCTTTCCTTTCTTTTTTACTGTTTGCCTCGGTGAATTCTCTTTGTTGTTCCTCTGCTTGGCAAACTTTTACTGTAGCAGCTGAGCTATTAAGTTCTCTATGAAAAGGAGACGGGAAGGGGGAGGGGTGATGTAATAACTCATTGTTTTAATCAATCTTTAGCTCTGATGTGCAGTTTACAGATTCACCTTGCGAAAGTGAGCAAATTTTAAAAACCAAATTTTCAAAATAATGGCATAAAAATGGACAATTACCCCCTACACCTGTTGCCTTTTTCTGAAAACGCAATTTGAATCAGTGCACCTTTTTTCTTTATTCATTGTTATAAATGTGCCGTTTCAATCGAAAAAAGTAACAACTGCCGTCCTTCTACTTTCCGAGCATTTTCATTAAATAGCCCACTTTTAAACAGTGCAGTTGACATATTCAGGAGACCTTTCCCTTGCCTCGGCGCCCACGCCTGCCCCCTCTGCCACACCCGCGACAATACACTTCAATTAGCTCATTATCTTGAGCATCAGCTGTTAGCTCCATAGACATAGAGAAATAATAATCCTCTCTCTCTCACACACACACACACACCGGCATTTCCAAGAATAGGTCTGAACAATTGTACGTGGGTTGTATGTTTTTAGCGAGGGAGCTGACCAGACGTTATATGATTCAGTAAGCCGATAAAGGTGCACTTGCTTCTTGCTGGGCCTTGATATGCATGGAATAAAGGGTGCCCTCATTCCATGCAGCTTATTAAACCAGCCTGCCGACCATATTGGTCGTATTAAGGCTAATGTGGCAACACCCTCTTCATCCGCCCATGACACTTGAGGAACAAAAGCAGTGTCTTTACGGAGCATGCAGGACGCGTATTCGCGCAAAGCTATAATCACCGGTGTGTGTGATGCTTCTCGCCTCCAATGTCACTTCGTAATACCCGGTAAATGCAGCATGCACCTGTTCCGCTGTCATCCGCGTCGTATGAGACAAACAAATAAACATGCATACCTGTCCTGTCAGAGCTGGGTGTCAGGCTTCAGCCCAGATTCTGATCATTGAGATGAAGGGAACTGGAAGACGGACGCCGCCACCGCCCCGGAGAGCCTTTTTCTCTGCCTCGGGAGATGCAGCCCTGCAGGCTGGGACGGAAGATAGGCACAAGCCGGCAGGGATGGCTAGCAGTCGGAACGGCTAGGAGGACAGAGGAGAGGCGGTGTAAGCAAGGGAACTCCTAACGTCGTGCGTAATGTGAGGACCGCTCTGCTCGTGACACGCAGCGTGTCTTATCACTTGCTTTACTGGTTTTCGGGTCATCTTATCCCGCTGGAAGGCTCGGTAATGGGGGGGTGGGGGGCTGCTGGCTGGAAAAGAATTAATTCTATAGCCTAATTTCACTGCAATCTAATAAATTACAAAAGCCATTAGTAAATTTGGAAGATTATAAAAGAATTGAGTGCAGTTAATATAGATGCTTACTGCATTATAGGGAGGAATTATATACGTGTTGTCTAGTCATATGTTATCACACTTAACGATCACTTAAAAGCTGGAAATACCAACACTATGGGTCAGTTTAGGCTTAATAAGAAACGGATTCAATTCTTCCCTTCAGCAGCTGAAAAAAGTTAATGGCCCAAGCCCTCCAGTCAAGCCCTCCAGTTTTGTTTTGTTTGTTAAATAAGTCAATAAAAGAAACCAAGTTGAATATTGTTCAAAGTCAGTAACCTAGTAAATGCTGCTGTTTCCTTTCAAAAATCATATTCGTTCGACTTAATTGGACTTAGTGTTTTTATCCTGGTCGTCCACGCCCAATCTGCAGTGACTCTGTGGCCCATCAGAGGGCGCCTCTGTTTGAGCCACTGTGTTAAGATTAGTTTGAGATCAGGTTAAGTGTAAAGGCAATACTGATGGGAAGCAAACTTCACAAGATGATCCCAGAATTTTCTCTGGCAGGCGTCATTACACTGAAGAGAGCTGCCTTTCCTTTTTCATCATTACCTGCAAATACAGCTCCCTTAATCTTTGCATGATACAATTACAAACATATGTGACAAGGTTTAACCCCTCATATTATTTTATATTCAGGAGTTTTTCAAAGCCCATATCTCACAAGGTTAAGTAAAAACTGCCACACTGTTCTGTGCAAAGCAAGCACTGTGCTGAATGGATGGAGGCTCTGTGGGTGATGTATTGCAATGGTGAGTCATAGGAACCTTCTGTGCTGAACGCCCTCTTTGGCTTCATGCACAAGTGTGTTCTGTTGAAATGCAAATATGCATACAGGAAAATCAATTCCTTTCACGCTTCGCTGGGTCTGCTTCAGTTGGTTACAGGATATGCATAAAGGAGGGGTAAGATTTCTGGAGGAAAAACTAATGCTATAGGATATGTCTTGATGCTTTATTGCCAAGTTAGTCTGTGGTCTCTACAGTGACCAAGTACCCGCATCAGCATTTATTGGATATCAGAAGATTATTTACCTGTCTTTATAATAAGCTTAAGTCATGCAGAGTGGTTAGGATAATATTCCTCCACTTGGTGGCAGTCAATTACCAGCTTTACTCTTGTCACAGCCGCCACAATTTTTGGAATTTACTATAAAAATTTAAATGCTCCCCTTTAAACAAGGTGCATTTAAAACAGATCAAACTCCTAAAACTATTTCATTTGCTCTGCACCTGCAGTTTTTCTGTAAAACCACACGTATTCTGGCATGTGCCATGCTTTAATGGCCTGGTTGCGCACTCTTACTCACCGTTTTCTCTGGAAGTTACCGCGTCCCAACATTCCTTTATTGAAGCTGTCATATTCCCTGATTGACAAATCAAAAGGTATAAATGACAAATATAAAATCCTTTCATGACCATGTCCCTGTACAGTTATATGTATTATATATTTACTGGATTGTTTTAATATTAGGCAGCCAACTTTACGAGTTTCTTTTGTGAAAATATAATATACACAGCTCAGTATATTTTTCTTCAAAGAAAAAACTGCAAACAAAAATGTAAACCTCAAAATGTTTCTTGCAATCTTGTAAATACACACTTTCCAACCAGTATTAATATAATAACTGCACATGTCTGTCTTCACATTATAAAAGTTGCATTATCCATGTAATTCAATAAACCGACAAATGGAAACATTTATTGTATTTTAGTAATATAAAAAATGATTATGGGCCAATATCCAACTTTATTAATTTAACTTCCTTTTTCTCTGTTAATTAAAGCAAATACATTTTTAACATAACTTTTATTTTCATTGTACTGCAATTTAAGTTCCTGTCACTGCTGCATTGACCTACTGGTGACAGTAGACCCTGAAATGAAAATAAGTTAAAAACAGGAGCCAGCGATTATTCTAGTGGGTTGTTTTTTTCTTTCTTTCTCCAGAGCTCTCAGACTCATGTATCTCACAGGGGACAATCCCACAGGGAATTGCCAGTAATTTAAAAGGTTAAATTACAAACAAAAAAAGACTACACTATGGCTCATTCCCATATGGCTCCATTTTGGCAATAATGTGCTTCTACTGAGGGCCATTTTTTTGTTAAAGGGCTTTCTCAGGTCATACATGTGAACTGTACATGTAAGCTCAAAGGCTGATTGCATAAGTATTTGTATACATGCTGAATAATACATCATAATCTCTTTAATAAGTATTTATGGATTAAGCTACTATAAATGTCCTCATATAACTGTGAAACTGCTACTACAATAACAAATGTTTTCTTCCTTTTTTTAGTTTATTGAAGTAATGTGGTAACAGAAAGGAGGATTCAGCTTAGGCTCGCAGTGCTCCAAACATCTGCTATTCCTACAACATGTTACTGAAAACATCTTGAGCAGAAATAGCCTCGAATCCGTGCTCTTTGCCAAGTTTGACCCAAGTGAGGATTTGATAAATAACTAGACCAGAAAATGGAAAATGGGAAATTTCAATTGTGTCACGTAACCACAGAGCAGTCCTCACATTCAGCCTCAATGACAGGGATTGAGATAGTTCAGGAATGCAGCAATTAAAGTAAGTGTGAGAAGCAGATGCTTGGCATGTGTTGGCATCTGAAAACGCTGGAAGATAAATTATTCGTGATAAGGCATTTGGTGGGTGAATCAAAATGTATGGTTGCTTGAAGCAATGCTGAGTTTTGGACACAGCTGGTCTTCACCTAAAAGTCTGTCTGGTGTGTATTCTTTACCATTGTTAATACCCTTGCATATTGTTTTCTGCAGCATGGGAAGGAAACAGGATGAGAAGCCATCTGAAAGATCCTGAAGAAGGGGTGAACAAAATCACAGTAAAGCCATGAAACTAAATTAAGTGCACTCCTTTTTTCATACTTTCCAAAGAACTTCACAAACTGATTTTTCCCCAGCATGCATTCTTTAAAAAAAAACAAATAATTTAAATATACTGAAGTGGTGCATGTCTATATTCTCCATATGTTAACATAGACTCAAGTGAAAATACAGTGGCCGCTATTAGATCATTACATTCCCATTTTTTTATTTGGTTGTTGACAAAATTTTTAACATGAATGAAAAATTAGTCTACAAGATTCGTTTTTTTATTACTAATGTAAAAAAATAAAAATTAACGTTGCTTTGCTGTCGGGCCACGAATGCTTGACATGGCATTTCTGTTTTATGGGATAGTATGAAAGTGACGGTACTGCAGAAAATTACAAGAGACAGAGAAATAATATTTAGGCAATGACGGGCAGCCAAGTTTCTTGCCTGGATCTAATTAGCTGTTAACTGTAAACATCAAAGTCAGTGTACCTTCCACCGTCCTCTGTGAGGCACGTCCTTGGCCTCCAGATGTTTTAAGTCAAATCAGACAGCTCTGCAGGCTACACCTTGTACAAAAAAGAAGAAGAAGAAAAAAGACTGTAACATCACTGTTTTAAAACATTTTTGCATTTACAGAGTGTCTTTTTCTGCTTTGCTAGATTCTGGGTGAACTAAAAAAGAAAATGGTTATGAAGGAATAAAAGCAAAACTCTAGTGCAGGTGCACAGGGCATTGCTGTTCCCATAAAATTCCCTGTGGGTGTGAGAGTCATGAGCTTATTCTCTTCATCTCTCTGCGGATCCACAATGGTGAGTGAATTTACAATCTTGGTTGCTGTGGTTTACACATATCGAGTGAAAAGGGAAGTTGCACTAACTCTTCCACTCATTCTCTCTTCATCTTGTTCAGCTTTGATCACTGCCTTCAAACACTGAAAGGAAAAAAAGGATTTAATTGATTTTCTATAACCCAGAAATAACAGAGCTCTTGTTTTCTTTAATATGATCTAAATCTAGCTCATTGCTGGACACAGTAATAAATAAGGTTTTATATAGTGAGATGGTTGTCATGATTTTCCAGCAGAGTTGTTTTTCTGCAGTTTGTTTGACTTGTGACCAAATAAACACTGAGAAGATTTCTGTCAGCATCTCTTGTTTAAAAGCAAACATGCTTTTACAAGCTTTCAAAGTAAACTAGTGTTGTTGTTGTTGTTGTTTTGTTTTGTTTTGTTTTGTTGTTTTTTTCATGTACTGATCATCATTGAGATTCTGGGCTTTGGTATTGTGTTTGCTTTCCAAGTATTCTAAAATACTGTTTGGGAAATTTATGCACATTTTTGTATGTTTAATTATATTAGAACTATTTATGTACATAAACATATAATTAAAATAATAATAATTGCCTTTATGTAAGAAATCAACTTGGGAAGTTTAAATTGTATTAGCTTTTGATTTAAATGTGAACCATTAAATGGTGCTTTTCAATAAAAATGTGTAAAGTCATAAAATACTTATTTTTATTTAAACCCCTTTAACTTAAAACAGCTGCTTCTTGTACTATGACCCTGCAAACTTTAGTAGTGTTTCTATGTTGTCTCTGTGGGGAGTTTGTTCATGTGTTATTCAGGCATTAATTTATATGACAAAAACCCAAATATCACATTTAAAAATGACTTTTGGTGGCAGTTTTCTCCAGTTTGGAAGTTTCCAAACTGCTCTCTATTAAAAATGTTTGACTCTAACATGTCAATGAAATGACACAATAACTTTGTACTTACAATAATTAGGGGAAATGATTTGTTCTGCTTTTTTTTAACCCATCCATCTATAGGGTCTCGCTTTGGTAAACGTGGAAAACATTATATCTGCTAAACATCAGCTTGTTAGAATGCTCAGTATGGCTCAAACATCCCGGGGCCTTGACACACAACCTGTTATTGAGATCTGGAAGGTGTTCATTTAAACCGATCTGCAAGCTGCAACAACCTTACCATATCACGCTGCAGACAAACATCTGTATTGTCTGGAGAAGCATAAATCTGCCATTTGGTTTGATCACTGTTGCTCAGATTTACACAGCAAAGAAGGAAGAAAAAGCCAAATTGCTCCACTGCGCCATGGAATGATGTTGTTGTTGTGTCACGGATAGACAGCTTGGAAACTATGTGACAAGTTCAAATCAGTCAAGTTGGTAATCTTGATGTCAAGAAGTGTGAAACGTTTTGATGTGCAATACACGGCTGCACATAATCACTTCACTTCTGATGGGAAAATTCATCCTTGAGGCTTGACTGTAGGTGCCAATATAAAGTCTGACTCAAAAATTCAAAAGACAAACAAATCAATCATGCATGTGTCATTAGTGATGCACATATAGGTATGTTACCAATACCTACCCAGTCATGCACTCTAACCATGTCTGGCAATTGCTTGTGATGGATTAATGTGTAGCTACTGTAGTCGATCAAGATGGATTCAGCTATATGTAGAATCAATCCCAAGTAGTATATTACAAAATATACTGCTGAAATATTAATACAGTTAAGTAACAAGTGCAATATTTCCATATGAAATGTTGTAAAGCTAATGTAAAAAGTTAGCCAAATTGAAAATTATTGTGCAAGCCTAAAGTACAGCACTCACATTAGGCTTTAAAACTTGGATAAATGTACTTTATTAAATTAGTTTTAATTAATCGTAAAAGTTGTGGGGAGGCATGAAGAGGTTCGTGAGGGACCAGGGCAATGAGTTTGCACTAAATCCCGAGAAAACCCACACAGAAAAGTATGACGCTACTGCAAGTGCATTAACTAAATGATTAATGTTGCAAATTTCCAAACGTGTTGAAAGCAGAAATAAACCCTTGAGGCTAAAATTACAGGCCACATCATTTTTACTGCACTTAATGTGCATTTGCACATAACCACATACAGTACTCAGTATGTCCCATCAATGTCACTCAGAGTGAAAACTGCAGGTCTGCAGCCAGCTCGCCGCTTTTGGCTTTTATTAAGAAAAACAGTAAAAAAAAATAAAATAAAATAAAGTCTTTCTCTGCAATAATTATAGTTATCATTCTTTGACAAAATTGTGAAAACCCCTATGAAATTAACCACATTGGAATGAAAATGGGGATCAGTGAAATGGAACAACCATTTCTCCGATCAGTACTGTAGGTGTTAACTCTACATCGTAAAATGTCGTGTTCTAAAAATTGAGTTGTCAGAGGGGAGCAGTAATCAAGCCCAGAGGCCAATAGTTTGTTCATTCATGTTATTAAATTCCTGAAGGAATCTTCACACATAATTACATCTACGTGCACCTGGTGTGGTGCTACAGCCTGTACTCATACACTGCACTTCTTGGCTCCCTGTGGGCACATCATCAAATAAAGCTCTGACAGACAGCTTTATTCTGATAAATGAGAAAGTAATCATCCTCCAAAGCGGCCTGCTTTTTTACAGGTACAAACATTTAGCATTTTTACTCAAGCTAATAAACATGTTTTCACTTTGAGGTGTTATTTAGGCCAATTAATGAGATGCTTGCTTCAGTTATGTAAGTTCTGCAGGTATCTGCAGTGATCACTGATCAGAGCGCATTTTATTTAATCCAAAAGCAAAAAGTGAAAATAAAAAAACACAGAAAGGACTAAAATCGATGGTATTTCTGAAAGATAATTAACTTCATTGTTCAATAGTGCAGTTTAACGTCCATGGTTAAGTAAACAAATTCACACTAAAGTGAACAGACTGAAGACTCCTGCTGCTTCTGTTGTGCCCATTTCTCTTTCACACAACAGACACTTTTTCTTCTGTGACATCGACTAATAATTTGGAAAACAGAAGACAATTTATTTAACAGCAGGCTGCAAAGCAGTTCTTTGGAAATATTCCTTTTATTATTTTTTTAACAACAAGTATTTAGAAATATAATAAAAGTCAATTTATGAGAAGTTCAGTGAAGCACACACACACAATCTAATTGATCATGACTACAAAGCGCAAGATTTTTTTATACATCAGCCTTCCCTAGGTGAGCTTGAGCCCACTCAAATTGATAAAATAAAGATTTCTCATATTTGACACAACCAGAAGTAAGTTTATTTATTTAGGAAACTTTTCAATTTGAACAAAAACAAAAAATCCAGAAAAACTGTAGTTAGCATATAAGCTAACTATACATGTACAAAACAGGTTTAATCACCAAACAACGGATTGCTTCATTAGTTTGTTTATAATAATGTTACTAAAGCAACAGTTGAATGTTGAGGTCATCCACTGGGAACAACAGTTCAATTGGGAACACTCCTCACATTCCTCAGTAGAACAAACCAGTGTTTGCATGTTACTTTCTTCCTCGAGGTGAGATTTGACTCTCAGCTGCATAAGAAGTCAAATGTTATGAAAGACTTTTCCTCCCATGATTTACCTTGCGGTTTAAAAAAGAAAGGAAAATTCTACATAATCATGCCCTCTGGGTAGCAGTATATTTTTCTTAAGACGTATGAGAAAAACTTCCTCATCCTTGAATACCAAGAGGTTTGGGCTGGAGATCATATTCTGTATGTGTGATGTATGTTCTCTTTAAGTAAATCAAGTGCTGGTTTCAGTTTACTGCCAGTTGTTTAAAGACATTCTCTTTAGTGTAGATTTGCACCACAGCTGGATCTTACATATTAATAAATTCATTGTTATTCAGATGCTACGCTTTAATATGTTCACTTGGCTCTCTGCTAATATCCTGCAGTTTGGCGCTGGGCAGACAGTCTACATTTTTAGAGCTTCTTCCCTAAATTTGTTATTTTTACACTGCTGAGGAGGCAGTAAACCAAAACAATAAAGCTAACTAAAATACTAAGGTCTGATGTCGCTGCAGCTGCTCTGAATTATTTCGCTTGTAGTTAGATTTCATGGACAGTGCCATTTTGTGAAGATATTTGTCCTTGTTCTAGATTAATAAAACATTGCTCAGTTTTAATATTTTAATAGGGAAATGACTGCTTATAGGCCATGAATCTCTCTGTCCCCCAACTGGCCAAATGTTGTTTAAAGGAGCTTAAATGTACACTCAAAGATAGAAAAAGGGTAAATAAAAAGTATTTAAATGCTTTGGGTTGTTGGTTTTTGTTCTTTGTATTTTAACTTCTGATTTCCGCAGTGCAAATAAATTGCAGGTACTGGTTGTCTGCAGCATGGTAATGTTCCCCTTGTCTTTCAAGTTGAAACACAAACCTTTGTTGTAAAGGCCTGACTGACTTTGTTCCCCAGTGTTATGTATGTATTTACCATCCATAATGTACAGTTGCATGTTATGGAACAAGATTAAAGTTCACAGTTCACATTAGCAAAAAAGTGCGCGACAAAAGGTCAGACACACAGAAAATGTTGGGTGTTAGTACTCAGTGGTCTTTAAAACAACTGGAGAATCACAATCGATTTTTTTTTTTTAATATAGAAATTAAAGTTAAGTTGCGGCGTTGAGGTGTTGGCTGCACCATGTCTCTACAGAAAAGCTTCATTGGACCTTAGCAAAAATCCACTGAACAAAACATATTCCTGCACTTGGTGTTTTAATATTGGTGATGACGAGGGTGATTAAAATCTCCCACAGCTGTCCTTTTAGCTTAGGATCTGGTGACTGCAAAAGCCAAAGGTTATTTCATATGAATTTTTATATGCATACATATATATAGTTAGGTAACTGCTTTTAATTGCATGCCACATGTATTATTATATTATTATCATTTAATTTTATGTCTTGTACATTTTTTTTAATTATTTTATTTATGATTAACAACAAAACGAAACTGGCACATAGCAATAACATTAGATTCACAATTTTATCTTCTGCTTTTAATTCATTTTCACAGGATGAATTCAATCAATGTTTAGATATTTTAAAGGGGTCAAACAAAAAACATACAAATACTTGATGAAAGTTTAAAACTCTGAGTTAAATTTCAGGTGGCACATAAGAACTTTGTAAGCGCTGAGCTTTGTACCGGTTTACAGAGATGACTTACAATCTTTAGAACCCCAATACCTTATAAATATCATTTGGAATACATTTTAAAAAGTGTGACTCATAAACATGCCAGGAGGCCTTTATGTCAGGCATGATTCAGTAAACCACTTCATCATAAATCAAGGAATTGATTCCAAATGTTTCACACTTTGGCTTCAACCTCTTTTATGCTGGCTTCATCTTAGAGTGATTTTTCAGATCTAGAAACATCAGGTTGAGGTTTAAGTGGAACGCAAAAAACTTTAAAAAATAAATAAATAAAAGAAATAAAGAAATAAAGCCCCCTCAGTGTGAAGTATCAAGAAAGAATGTAGTTTTAAACTTGCTCTGGAAAGTAGAGAAGCATTTCGTCATTTTTTAAAATATTATACGTGCTTTTTTTAATTACACAAATACATTCAGATACTTCCTTTGTTACACGTTGCTAGGACTGGGTTGAACACTCTTTTTGCCTTCAGAACTGCTTTCATTCTTCATGGCATAGATTCAACAAGGTGCTGGAAACATTCCTCAGAGATTTTGGCCCATGTTAAAATGATAGCATCACACAGTGGATGCAGATCTGTTGGCTGTACATCCATGATGCCAGTCTCTCATTCCAACATATCCCATAGATGCTCTGTTGGACTGAGCTATGTGTGAGACTGTGGGGGTCATTTGAGTACAGTGAAAGGGATGAACATGGTCAACAACAAGCTCACTAGGCTTGGCATTTAAACAATGCTCAGTTGGTACTAAGGAGTTCAAAGTATGCCAAAAAAAGATCCATGCTTTCATGTTGTTTACACCAAATTCTGACCCTACCATCTGAATGTTGCACCTTTAAGTGAGACTCATCAGGCCAGGCAATGTTTCTCCAAGGTTTTTCAGTCCAATTTCGATGATCCCATTTGAATTGTGGCTCAGTTTCCCAATCTTAGCTGACAGAAATGGCACCTGGTGCCATTCTGCTGCTGTAGCCCATCTGCTTTAACTTTCCTTGTATTGTGTTGTGCTCTTCTGCATACCTTGTAACAAGTGTTGATTTGAGTTACTGTTGCCTTTTTTACAGCTTAACACAGTCTGGTTATTCTCCTTTGACCTCTGGCATTAATAATTCATTTTTCAGCAGCAGTTGAAATACTCTGATATACCGATGTTGGCATCCAAATGGTGCCTGCTCATAACATTATTACTATTATAATAATAATAATAAATATGCTGTCGTCTCATGAACAATGAAATAACAGCATTTTAAAAAGCTGGTTATTATTTAATCAAAGCATAAAAGACTTTAATGCATATTCACATCACAATACATTACATTTTGTTTACAAACAACTGTAAAATGACAACAAATATCATGTTCGATGTGGAAGGTGGGCTCCATTAGACTCAGTTAGTGTGCATTTGAGCAACATAATATCATAATTATCATATCATATTTGATAAGATGCCGTACTTTTCTACATGTAACTGAATCAGAATAGGTGAAGCAATATTGACGTGCGTTTTGTGAAGCATTTCTTTTTTCTTTTCTTTCCTTAATGATCTTCTGTATGTTGTTTACATGATCAAAATAAATTGAACATAAACAAACAATAAATGTAATTAAACATCCTGATGATTTTATCATATCTGGATAATCTGTTGTGAAAGGAGCAATCTTTATTATCAGTGATTAGGACCGGTAAGTTCACTCTACGACACACCGGGCTCATTTATTTAATGAGCCAGAACACAAACAGCAAACTGTAAACCACACAGGGGCCCTGGACCTGCTGTTGAATAGTTAGGATGTCTGCTCGGAAATATTTCCCATGGTATACTGTGGGAATAAGACCTTGCTCACTGTAGGTTTACACTGAGGCTCCAGGGTAGGCTTATTTAGGGTGGACTTAGAGTGACATTCCAAGACGATAGGTGGTATTAGTGTTTCAGAGGGTCCATATGACCTCAGTCTGTCTACAAGGGAAAGGTGTTGTGTGATAGAAATTTCAAACAAAATAATGCCTTAATGGATAAAATGTAAAACAAAAATGTAAAAACAACAACAACAGCAAAAAGTGACCATGGTCGCGATTTTTAAAAATATGTTATCACAAGGCAAATTATCTCACAATCTCAGGGTAGCCAACATGTTTTCTTATAATGAAAAGACATTTTCCTCCTGTTCTTGAGAAAACAAAGACTCAAATTAATTAGAAAATTATCTCGTGATCACATGGAGAAATATTTTCTTTTGCATAGATTACAAGGACATTATCCTATTATCTGGATAACTTTGTTATTTCAAGATATCAAGATTGAAAGAAAGTGTCACAAACCACAGCTTATATCAGCTTCTCACAGTATCTGCTGAAAAACTTTGTAACTCCTGGTATTCGCTTTATTTATTGCTCATCTTTTTTTTAGCACAAGGGGAAAAAGCAGGTAATGAAACTTGTATAATTAATAATATCAAGTTTTAGATTCTAAATGTATTAAATACTGTACAATGGTGGACTGGCTTAGAGAGATAAAATATTTGTATACATGTGGCGGCAGTTCCCATCTCACAATCTGAGCATGAGTTGGGCTACAGCGTAGATATCATAAATTCAACTCAGCACATGTGATCGCTACGAGTGAGTCATTTTTGGTGAAAAGAGTTAAAGCACTGTGATTGACCTTGTGCAGACAATAAACAGACAATAAACCCTGAGGCTACTCAGCTGTGCTGTTCTCAGTACTTCCCCACATCAAACCACTTTTCTAGACCAGAGAAGCTCCATTTCTGATGAAAGAATTTCACTTCACCGGGTCTGGGTACTTATTGTACATTTACGCAGTCTGAGGCAGTTGTATGTGTGTAATGAAGTATTTGTATGGTGTAAGGACCAAATACACAGAAAGAGAATTTAAAGAAAAAGCAGGATTTACATAATGGTGAAAAAGAAGTGCGAAATTTTGTCACACCATATAAAAAGGTTCACTTATATAACTGAAAGGATTTACATGTAAATGACTCTGTTTACTGCTCCTCATACCTCCTGAAATCTTGTCCAAAGATTAAGAGTCACACCTGTTTTAATAAAAAGCGTACAACAAGTAAATAGCATGAAAATAGTCACTATTACTGGCTAACAGATTATATAAAGTTACCAGTCTTACAGGAAGAAAAGTTATTTCATCTCTATAATAAACCACTGTTACTGCCAGTGTTAATGATGTTTTGTCATACTGTTAAAGGAAATCCTGGCTCCCACCTCTATTTCGAGTAAGCTTCTTTTTTATTGACCTGCTATGTTTAACGGTTGATTAAGGAATGGGAATACGAGCTTTTAAATGTAAATACAATTCACACACACTCACACACTGTACATACAACACAAAGTGAGGAGATTTTTGAAAGTCTATGTGTAATTTGGAAAATGTATGCATAGTTTTGACTCTGTGCATCCAATATGTTACATATCATATGCTTGCTTTCAACACTGGATTCTTTAACAAAACTAAACTATAAAACTATAGACATGGTCTTGTTCTCCTCACATTAAAAAGTAGCTCTTTAAGTGTAACAATACTACTTTTTTCCCCACAATCAATATTATCACATTGCTTAATGTTCACGGCCTCTCATCCTTTTTCTTATCTTTCTTGCACACAGATGCCAATTGTGACAAGTTTAATTTAGGAGCTGCATTCCTGAACCTGTGACTACACATGAAATATGTGAAAAACACTGTAATGCTAGTTTAAGCTCGAGGGCCTAATATAAGTCAATTATTAGAGCTTCCTCATTTTAAACTCCATAAATTAAGCAACAGACACTAACATTTACTCCTGTAATTTTCCTGTTTGATTTTCTAGAGCAGTCTGCGTAATCTGACTTGGCTTTAGTTTATACTAACTGCAGTTTTTCTGCTGTGAGAATATTTTTGTTACTTTTACTCTAAATTCTGAAAGGTGCAAACATTTTAGAGAATAAATAAGCAAAGTTTGCTTGCTCAGAATCTGTTAGAGGACACTGAATAAATGTATTTATTGCTCAGCTGAAGGGTAATGATATAATAAGATGCATCGCATAGTTGTTTTTTACATGAATCCTAGCTATACACCATAAAGCAGTTCACTGGCTCTGAAGTTGCTATTAATCTGAGTTTGCTGTGGAACTGAGATGAAAGCTTGATGAACATCAATAATGGTTTTAACAAATAATATAATTAAATGCCCTCCATACAGGCTACATAATATTATAAACCAAAACTCAGTAACATGCCTCATAACACAAGTGGTATTCTCCATTGTGGAATGGTGTTTTAATGGCAAAGTATCAGGCAAAACATCAAAATATCATGGCTTCACCCTGCTTTACATAGCTCCTCCTGGCGCTTTTCCCTCTACAGCATTTTTGCAAAAATGCCTCCGTCTTCCTATATACATTGATATGATCTCATTATTTTTAAAGACTGAGTCAAAGGCAGTTCATAAAACTACATATGAACGCAAAGGGTGGGTCTAAACGAGCTTTGCATAACAAAAGGTCACCAGCTAGTATGCTGTGGTTAAAGTTCTCCTCATGAGGCTCTCAGATGGGATCGAAAGGGGATAGGCTCCGCGGTCTGTATCACATTTGCTGAAGTTTCTGAGTTCTTGAAACCAACTTGCTCCAAGAGTTATGATGCTGAGGAATGTCGGCAGTGTTAAACTCCAAAGTTCTTTCCCTGTGCGTACCTGGGAAGGCAAAGTGCCAAACGGAAAGAAATGAAGGGTCCATTCACCCAAGAAGAAGAGAACAAGATGGAGGTGCATCAAACTGTCATCCAAGTCCAGGAATTTTATGACGACTTCGGGTTGGGAGGATCTGTATGGAGCTTTGAAGAGAACATATCAGACTAAATTAGTAATACTGAAGAAGCAAATATTGCAATTCAGTGCTGCAGATCCATAAAGTTAGGAGACTCAAAAGAGACTGTGTCATTGTGGCTTCACTTCATGGTCCCCAATGTGGGATTATACAGTAATACAAATTGTCCTTATTTAGACAAATGTGCTGTATCCAGAAGCACACAGTACAGTAAAATCAGATACTTGACAGATTTCTTCCTTTTTTAAACAAATGCCCAATTTACTAAAAATATACTACAAGTTTCTGCTTAAAATAAGTAGGAAGAGTCAAACACTTGTGTATATGTTTTGTCCACACTGTCCATTGATCACAGCATATTTAAACACCAGGAATCTATTCAAGCTACAGTTTGTTAGAGAAAAGTGCTTGCTCTGGATTTGTGGTGGCCCACTACAATCCTAATTTAGATTTGTAAATGTCACAGCATTTTCCTTTCAGTATGAGAACCTCCCTCATGCTTGAAAGTTAACTTTTGACTGTCCAGGCTTGTCAAACTGAAGGAAATTTCAGCTCCCTAACAATTACGGGCAGTTCCAAAAAGCAGCTGATAGCACTTGTTTGTGCAGCCTACGAAACTTATGAACAGCTATTACCCTGCACTTATGTGGCGATTTAAAGTGCTGCATGCTGCTGAAGTTCAGGCTTTTCGCGCAGTGATTTATCATGGGATGTTTTCCGCACAGCTATTGAACAAACTGCTATTCATCAGAGCTGACTTGAAATTGTGTTAGCTGGTCTTGAATCATCAGCAGGAGAAAATCGATTTCTATCACTACGTAAAAAACAAACGTAAGGTAAGCCCAAAATAAATTAAATGTCAATGACGAACCACTGCAAGAAAAAGTTACCTATTCTGTCTGATAACAGGCTAGACGATGTGCCTATCAGTTATATTTATAAGAAAAAAAGTACCAGTCACACCACTGCTCTAGAGCAACCATCCATCTATTTTCTTCCATCTAATTCAGGGTTGAGAGGGGGGCTGGAGCCTGGAGGGGGCTGGAGGTGTCATAGCTTGAGAGGCGGGGTACACCTGGACACGTCGCCAATCTCTAACACAGAGAGACTGACAACTACTTACATTCACATCTAGGATCAATTTCGAATTCCCAGTTAACCTAACTCCAATAATTGCATGTCGGAGAACCCATAGACCCGGGGAGAACATGCAAACTCCACACAGAAAGGCCCCAGTCAGAGGGTGGAGTTAAGCCCAGGGTCTTTTTGCTGTGAGGCAACTGTGCTAACCACCTTGCCAACATGCTAGAAGAACATGCTTGCCCACCTAGAAGAACCTAACTCAATACTGGTTTTCTTGTTAGGTAGTGCAAGCCATTGCTGAAAACATATTTTACACGAAGCGAAAAGTCTGGGTGTTTTTCTCAAACTGTGTCCATGTGAGAATAGCACAGCTGTCCAAAGCAACTGTGTGGACATATTTTTTGTCCTGTGGGCTCTAAAGGCAGCACCGTACAGATAAACCAGAGTAATTCAAGTGCAGGATCTGGCTTGTCAGAAAGTAGAACTGCTGACAATGTCAACATTTCTGTCTGGGCATTTTCTGAAGTTCATGTTAAATTTATTATAAGCCTCTTGTCAGCACAAGGTTTACTTCTGTCACTCTTTAGGCTCATTTATGGATGCAATCAAAATTCACAAAAGTAGAGAGAGAAAAAGGATTGTCTCAATATCATTTTTACAGAAATAATCAGACTGACCTTGACAGACAAAAATCACGACACTCCGGGTCTGCATCGGTCACAACACAACGGCAGCGCGGTGTCTCTGCCCCCTCGTGTTGGGACGGCTGAACACCACGTCGTTTTCGCTGACGTCCTCTGTAGTTCGACATTCCGTACGGCACAGTGCGCCTTAGAAGGACAGAGAGAGGCCTTTTTTCAGCATTTAGCAACAGATGAGCAAAACAAAGCAAAAATAATAAATGGAGCAGATACATCAGGACCTTCACACTGTCAGTGCTCAAACCCTACGCAGAAAAAAATTTGTTTTAAGTTTTAATTATTCATTTTAAAGCAATTTTTAACAACTACATTTTTATGTTCTCCAGTGAACCAGGGAACATTTGTTCTTTTGATAATGGAAAATGCAGCCAGAAAGGTCAGTGAAACTGAATAAAAAACAAACCTGACATATGACTTCGATATATCACATTTATAATGTCAGCATCCATCACCATATTGTCTATTCTGGCCCTAATCCTCGCATCTGGATAACATTTAGATTCCAAGTGCCAGGTAGGCATCACTTCTTTTCTTTCTCTTTCCACTCATCTCTTTTCAACCATGTGTGATTGATTCTGTGAAAAATAAGGATCTATATAGAGGCCTTTATATCTTTAGGACCTACGAGGTTCTGGGGAAGGGGGGGGGTCTGCTGACAATGTCAACATTTTATTGTCTGGGCATTTCTGTATGACAAATAAAAGATTCATTGAATTGACAGATAAAAGCCTTTCTTTTGTAGATTTGACAGATTATGTCAGACTGCCTGCTGCTTATAACTGACTGAGTGCCTATAGTGTTGCTGGCATCTTGCTGGGCTGCCTTTACTGTGTCATTTTCCACTGGAACTTCAGCCTGTGTAATTAACTTCAGGGTGAAATGCATTTGAACCTAATACCTGTTCAATCTAAAGTCGGGGCTGTGAGTCAGAGATCACGCTCAATGTAGCGAAATGCTGTTGTCAGCTGGGGCAGTTATTCCAAAGTGAAAGAAGGGATTTGAGGAAAGCTTTACTTTAAACACTCTTACAATGTGTAGGATCTTTTTGATCAAACTTGTACACACAAATACTTCAAAGTTAGTCTTGTAAGCAAGAACAAAAGGATGGAACATTTGGGATTTCTCCTCTAACTAAGGGTTTGCTATGTTTTTGTTTCAAAAGCATCGAATCCTTTTGGGAATCTTCTGTTTCAGTGCAGTGCTCCAACCATGTAAGAACAAGTTTTCAACACGCACCTAATACTTGCTGCAATAGAGTTACTAGTATTATTTTCACCTTTGTGTGTGTGCGTGTCCATGTAAATATGTGTGTAAGGACACACCCACTATAGGAGGAACTGACATAACAAAAAGGTTTTAGAACTTTGGCAGGTGTTTGGGCATCTGCCTTTACCTTACTTTACAGATCTTTAGCTGAACTCAAACTGCAAGTGGCAGCCACAAGTTAGATGATGAGTCCTATAGCTGGAAATAAAAAGCCAGCTAACTAACTGAGAAGAATATTTATCTGTAAGACTTCAGCCAAAGAGGATTTGTGACTAGATTGGTTTGACTGTTTGTCCGTTCCTGAGCAGGATTATTTAAAAGTTATAAAAAGTTATGAAAATCTTACTAAATGTGGTGCTTGGCCTAACTTAAAAGGAAATCTGAATTTGATGTGCAGAATTTGATACTGTTGCGAGATCAGACACTTTACACCAGTGGTTCCCAAACTTTTTTTGCAGTTGTAGTTGTTTTTTTTTGTCCTGTGTAAAAATATTCAACATTGCTATCAATACATTTTTCAAAAAATGCCTCTCTGTGCAAAATGGGTTTAAAAACATGAACAACTGTGGGATACTGTTTGTCCATGATTTGAACCGAGGGAACAAATCGTGGCAGGTACGGCCTGATATTATTTGTATCCCACTGTAACTTTATTGTATAAAGAGCTAATATCGCCAAAATGTCAGGAGTAGGTATTTATTACAACAAGTGTTTGTGAACTAAAAATCAAGAATGTGGGATCCTGTTTGTCCGTGATTTGAAGAGCCCAGCGCATGCTCTCGAGGCAGGGAAAACCAATTCTGCAGGGGAGACCTACCTTGGCACTTGTGCAGGTGAAACCAAAGAGAAGATATGCTTCACCATATTTTCTAGTCTTTGGCTTAGAATGAAGTTGTTTTGGAAACATATTCAGCGATGCTTCATCTCCTGCTTTGCGTTTGTGTGGGCGCCCCGTGCTAGCAGTGTCCAAGCGTTGTTTTGTTGTTTCCCTTTTCATGCCGCGCCCCCCTGCAATGGCTCTGCGCCCCCCCTAGGGGGCGGGCCCCACACTTAGGGAAGGTCTGCTTTACACCATGTCTTCACGTCAGATTTTTTCAACAAAAAAAAAAAAAAATCTGAAACTAAACCAAATCCTTGGTAGACGTATAGCATCTTAGACTGCCCCTTTTTGTATTTGTAGTTGAGATGTTTGCTGCTGACAGCAAACATCAACTCGACTCCTTTTTTTCTCCTGCCATAACTTTGACAACTTGTCTAAGAAACACCCCTTATCAAGTGTTTTTCACCAGTTAATAGCAATAGTAAAGGCTATAGCTATATAAAGCTAAATACATAACTTAATTAACATAGAATCAAATAATCATTAAAGATGTAACAATACTTACTTAATTGTTCCCACATAATCTGTTACTACCCAATCCTAAATATATCTGTCAAACCATTTCAGCCAGCGCAATGAAGAAATCTGTCATTGCATTTTATCAATAGACAGACTTAGGCTATGACTCATGGCGTGCCCGGAAAACACAATAAATGCACTAACTTTGGTAAATAATATCCTCCACCTGCCTGATTCCAAACTCTTGCAGGAACACTGGCAATCTGTTGGGCCTGCCATCACTTGAATCTGGTGCCTCGGGGTGGGTAACTGGGTGTAACTGCAATGTGTGGTGCCTCTAGTGCACGGCTCCTATTTCAGTTGCAAAAAAAAGCCACGTGCCAATCTTCGTCTGAAAGACTCTAAATTGCTACTTCTTATAACTCCTGACAAACGAGGAGACGTTGTGCAACCTCTGGGATTCTTGCACAAAAGCGGATTGAACTTAATAAAGCGTGCCTTACTCGGGGGTGTTGATCCAGATGATATCCAAGTGGCAGTAGTAGACGCACTCTTTATCCTTGTAGGAATAGCAGGTGCAGCGCTTTTGTCTGGACTTTGCTTCTGTTGTCTCAGACAGCTGTGAGTCAGCGGAACCCCGGGAGCCAGACACCTTTGAGTCCAATTGGACCATGGCGCGGGACGCCAAGATACCGTTATTAGAAGCAGCTATGTTTAAAAAAACAAAACAATAAAAAATAATAGTAAACAGCTAAATCAGATGTTCTTCATAAATAAAAAAGGTACTGAGTGCATTCATAAACAACCTTAAAAAATAAATATATCTTATTGCCTACCTTGCAAGACAATAACTGCCAGTATCTTGAAAAGCACGACTCTTGCGAGGATGGACAGCATCTTTGCCATGTCTCAATATATTCCACAAAATAAAGCAAACGCCTGACGAGGAAGCAAATTAATCTCCAACCATCATCGATCCATTAACTTTGGCGCGTGTCCGTGTGCAGTTCATGTGGTCCGCAGATGAAAAAACAAGTGTCGGAGGACGTCGTCTTTCATTCTAATGACTTCATCCCGTAAATCCTGCACCTGCAATTTTTACACTGAGGTGAAGGGAACGTGTTTATTCTAATCCAAGCAAAACAAGTGCGGTCTTTGGAGCGAGGCGAGGAACAAACCCTTGAAGTCGCTTTGCCTTCTAAGACATGCGGGACTTCGGAGGGTACACGCCCACACCTCTCCTAGCACCCACCCTCTGTCAGATGCAGCAGCATGTATTTACATATATGCCTATTCATACTTATTTATTTAATGCTTTTACTCGTTTTTACTGGACACCTTTATGAATAAATCAATGAATGAATATTAATACTCTTGAATAGTAATGCTCCTATAACCCATAAAAAGGTATTGCTCAGTGATGGATAAAAGAGACAAACGTGGTCTTGATAGTGAAATAAGTCCTTCAGCTGCACTAATCAGTGCTGTCCTGTTGCCACTGACTGGCGCATATTATCCATAAGTTGAGGGTATGAACTCAACACACAGAGACCCCACCCCAACTAGGAGACTGAAGCCAGGAGCTTTCTTGGTGTGCTGCCCAGAACCACTTATCACTTTTTGCTATTTTCAAGTTTATAGTACAGCTGATTTAAACAAACCCACTTCTAGGCCATCTTGGTGTTGCTGCCACACAGGAAGTGTATTTCCCCCTTGATAGGCCTTTTAATTTTATGGGTAGAGCTTGTTACTAAGTCAGCTGTAAACACTTTTTTAATATATAAATATCATTAAAGTCAGTGTTTTAATTCATTCAAGCCTATTTATGATTTCATTTTAGTGTATTTAACGTGTGTGTGGTTAGCATTGTCACCTCACAACTAGAAGATCATGGGCTCAAATCCACCTGCCACCCAAGGATTGAGTTCCTATGTTCTAAGTTGTTTCTGACTTCCTCCCACAGTCCAAAGACACACATGTTAAGTTGACTGACAATTCTAAATTGTCCGTAGATGTGAGCGTGAAGGATTGTCTGTCTTTCAGTGTTTACACTGCAATAGACTGGAGACCTATAGGTTGCAATTTTTTTACACAGCTTTCCTTCTGTGCATTTTTGCAAAAAAGGAGTTACAAGTAAAAAGATTTTCCTTTGAATGTAGCAATTTCCTCTCAACTTCCAGACCAGATAAAAGGTTTATGCTAGAGTTGCTGGTGTTTGGCGTGCAAATAAAGTAAACTTAGCAGTTTGCAAACGACCTGGGACCCCATACAAAACTGGATCAGTTACGTGGCCACCACCTATCAAGAACACAAGCCAGAATGAAGAGACTTGGAAGAGACAGCCAAAGCAACAAAGGTGTTTTACACAGGAATGTTGTTGACTGATCCAATTAATCATCAGAACTTGTCTGGTGATGAATGTAAGACAAACATATCAAGCATTTAGTGACTGATTTACAACCAAATCGAAAATATCAGTCATATTTCAGTGAGAGCCAGTTCCAGCCCAGCTCTGAACAATGAGGGAGGAATAAGTTACATTTCTAAGTCATGAAGTAGTAATAGGCACATGGAACTAACACTGAAAATTCAAGCAGCAGCATAAATAAAGAAAGCAGCCGGGGGGGGGGGGTGCCCCATTACTGATGTACATCACATACAGAAATAGTCAGTTGGATGCTGAAAAATTGCAAACCCAACCAAATCAACCCCACAGACCGCAAAGGGTTTGTGAATGAGGGTGCTCAAGTGAATAAAAACAAACATATCTCGCTGAGCCTCCAACTCCAATTTCCTTTCAGCTGGCTTTCCAGCTTGAGGCAGCGATCATTCATGAGCAAACCTGCTAATATCTTCATGGTTTCTTAAACATTACGGTGTGTATCAATGTTGTTTTGTATTGTTCAGTTTCTTTCTATCATATAAACAATACACAGATGATTCATTTAGGAAAAAGAGAAAAAAAAAAAAGGAAATACAAAATAAAGCAAAACACACTCCAGTATCACTTCACCTGTTCTGAATCAGATTACATATCAAAAAGGAGCGCAAAGAAATGCTCATTTCTCAAATATGGAAGTGCTTTTTTCCTATTTGCAGAAATAGCTGTCTAAAAATAAACTATAAGATAAAGTGTAGATTATGATTAGGCTTGATTTAAAAGTTCTTCCTGGAATTGGTGTCACTAAACCTAGAAAATGCATCCACATTTATATGAACACTACTGAAAAACTTACTTAGATACATTGGTGTAATGATCCAAAGTATATAATGTTTACCTTCTAATTCTCTGGATAGTCTGCATTAAGTATTCTGGATTAGAACTTTCCTACTGAAGCATCCAAGCAAACTTAAATCTGTCTGACTCTTGAGTGCCCTCTGGTTCCTTCCCAAATTCCCCAAGGCTAAGGTTTTGTGCCATATCCCAGTTCTCTGGCACAATCCCCAAGCTGGGAAACAGAAAGAATTCCAGATTAATTAAGACCATATTCTGTTTTCTTTTTCCTGACCAGTGTTATGGAGACAGAAAGCTATCAGAAAACTGAATATGTGGTTTAGGAGTCACATAATGTACCCATGATTTCAAGGTATCATTTTGGGTTTTCTGTGAAGGATCTCTGCAATCTGGGTGGATGAATCTGATGTTGCACTCTGGCTTCATGATGCTGATTATGTACCAAGAACTAGGCAGTCAAAACAGAATAAGCATGTTACAAAATCTCCTTGGATACCTTGGTTTGGCATAGCTGATCATGGATATTAAACTGAAGCTGTGGAGTGTGAAACCTAATAGCAGGCCTTATTTAATTAAACTTTTCTAATTTTACTCATGAAACATAACAGTCTATTACCAATACCATTCTAAAAATCCACCCCGAACCTACCCCGTTTTCCCAATTGGAAATTTCTGTTATTTCCCAAATTGTTGTAGCAATTGTAAATAATACATCTATTTTCTCTTCGCTTTGACTCAAGAAATCATGCATATAGTTACATATTATAACACGTGTATTCTTATGTTCACTTTCAGCCTGCCAAAAGTGTTTATTATAGCTGTGCTTTTGGCAGAGGGAATCTCTTTGCAGCACATTCTAGCCTGACCTGGGAGACATGAGGGAGCATAATACATTAAAGAAGCATTCCAGCTAACACTTTGTCCTGTTTTTCTTGCCCTCTTATGTTTTATTAGAAAACATTTTGTGTGTGCTAAATCTGGGGATTTCCACGCTCATTATCCTGTGGAGCTCCTAAGGTAAGGAGTGGAAAAAACAATAAACAGGTGGTATTAATTGGTAGTACCTAAAAAACGTACCCCTTATGAGGTCCTAGAGCCAAAAATCGACCACGCCATAAAAAGTGCTATAAAAAGATTATACATTAATATTTTATTCCACTTTAAATTAGCCAATCTTTTAGACCTACTTCTCCTTGAACTATTCATGTCAAGTTTTAATTACATTTCGCGGATTTTAACCCTTTATATCCCGGTTTTGTCACATGAGCGCACAGCCGTTTTTGGCGAAAAAAATGAAAAAATGAAATATTTTCCATAAAATACATTTGAAAGTTATATTTTATTGTACTTTTAATTAGGCCTTTGGATGGATCAAAGATAGGCATCAACAGTCATTTCGATCGCCTTTTATTTTTTTTGCAGGAGCGCATTTCATAAAATGCACACCCTATCGGTCCCAATCGACCACGCACAGAAAAGTGCTATAAAAAATTTATATATTAATATTTTATTCCACTTTAAATTAGCCAATCTTTTAGACCTACTTCTCCTTGAAATATTCATGTCAAGTTTTAATTACATTTCGCGGATTTTAACCCTTTATATCCCGGTTTCGTCACATGAGCGCACTGCTTTTTTTGCCCCAAAAAACATAAAACTTGAATATTTTCCAAAAAAAACATTTGAGGTAATATTCAATTGTTATTATAATTAGGCCTTTAGATGGACTAAAGATTGGCACCAACAGTCATTTCGATCGCCTTTTATTTTTTTTTTCAGGACCAGAAAATGGTCTCCAGGCGGCAAATGCTCCTCCTCTAGGCCGAAATAAGTGCATTCTTGCCGGGGTAAGTCGCGACGATTACCGGGGCACGATCACCGGGGACTCATTTTTGCAGCACACACATCCGATACCACGATGACAACAAATACGTCATTTCCTGTTGACTAAAAAAAAAATCACCCTCATACGGTCCTAGGGGCCAAAAAATGGTCCCGCCCGATCAGCGGGCGAAGCCGCTGCTGCACGCCGGAAAAGAGGCTTCATTCCCCGCAGGTCTGTTTAAGCAGCCCGCTGTTTTCCAGCCCCGGGTCAAATGTGGAGCAAGGGCGCCACCCGGTGGACAAATAAAAAAATTACAATTCTAAGGCCTCTTGTCCAAAGCAAAAATGAAACCTAAGCCATCACCCAGATGCAAACGGTAATAATTCTGCAGTGAAAAATAGCGTTTATAATGTGTTTCAATGGGGCGATTTATGGCTTTTGGTACTCTAGTGGATGTCGGTTTTTAGCTTAGCCACCTTAAGCTAATCGAATAAACGGAGACGGCAATTCTAAAGAAAAAACGAAAAAAAAAGGGGTTGGGAGGTTTGGCTATATTCTATTCAACACAGTGAAAATGGCCTAATATTAAAAAAACGTGTGGATGATAAATGGCCGTAGGTACTACCAAGGGTTAAGATGGATAGGGATATGTAAGCCTATTGAAATGAATCTGATGAACTCATGTAAAATGAGCGGTGGTTAGCACTATCATCTCACAACAGGGAGGTTCTTTTATAGATTTAAGGGCCTTTCAAGGGTTTCTCCCAGTTTTTTGCATGGATATCCCTGGAGCGCTCTGGTTTTGCACCCACAGTAAGACATGCATGTTATGTTAAATGGTGAATCTTTAGCCATATGTGTGAGAAAACTGACAAGTAATTTGTGACAATCCTTAAAACTCCCTGAAAAGCCTTCAGCTGATCCAAAATGCTGCAGCGGGAATACTGACAGGAACTAGAAATAGAGAGAATATTTCTCCCATATTGGCTTCTCTTCATTGGCTCCCTGTTAAATTCAGAATCAAGTTTAAGAATCAAGTCTAAGAGGGGTCTTCAATCCCCATCTTATCTAAAAGACCTCATAGTACCACGTTACCCTAGAAGAGCACTTCAGGCTCAAACTGGTGGTTTACTTTGGGTTCCTAGATTCTTTAAAAGTAGAATGGGAGGTAGAGCCTTCATTGTTCTGTGGAACCACCTCCCAGTTTGAATTCGGGAGAAAGACGCCCTCTTTACTTTTAAGATTAGACCTAAAACCTTCCTTTTGGCGAACGCTTATAGTTAGACCTGGATAAGGTGACCCTGAATCCTCCCTTAGTTATGTTGCTATAACCCTAGGCTACGAGGGGCTTCCATTGATCTACTGTTTCTTGTTCACTCACCTTTTTCTCTCTACGTGCTTATCCTGCCCTCACGACACGTGACCATGTGAAGCTAGACAGCAAGCGAACAAAATAGAGATCTTCCACACAAGGCTTGCTTTTCTTGCTTTTAATGAAGATCCTTTAAAGCCTTATCTCTCTCAAGGCTTCTCCTTGCTATTTCTTATTTGTAATTGAAATATACAGAAAATGAAAATAAATTGCTAGCTAATACACATCTTAATGACAAACTTAGCCTAGCTTAACACGTGCGTTACATTAGCATCGCAGTTCACTCCAGGTAAACACATATAAAGGTTGTTTCTGAACATATTAATACTCCAAAGACGAACGTTTCCCAAGGTACAAGCGTGTAGTGCACTCTTAGCGTGTACATGAATTCGTTCACTCTTTTAATACTGCCGAAGCACTTTTCACGGCATTAACGGAGAAAACACGTCAAAGATATGCGAATAATCAGAGCGCTCCCTCGCTCCCGTTTCCGCACGTACAATACAAAGATTGCTTGTGATAACGATGTCTCACTCTGAGCAAATTTCGAACCCAGACATTTTAACTGTTTTTAGCATGAGTTACTTATAATATTTCTTAACTTTGAACTTATTTATCACTTTGCTTATGTAACTTAATCAGACTATGCATTAACTATTGACTTCTGACCAAAAGGCATAACAGTGCTTATGTACTCTGCATTTAATTATTAGCTATTATTAATGTCTGGTTCACTTCCACGGGGTAATTTTTGTCCTGTGTCTCTCCCATCACCTCTGACTGGTCATGGTGACTTACTTAAGATGTTTCGTCTGGATGCAGACAAGGGTTTCAACCAATTTTTGTAAGACTCTGCAGAAATATGTATGGCTGTGCTGAACTTTCCATGAACGGAACATCCTTCCAAGGTGAGGATTATAACACTAAACACAGCAAGATAGCGCTCAAATGAGTAGCAGCTGATCCCATCTACCCCAGAGATTTCCTGCTTTGCGGTATTGTTGTTGAAGAGCATATGGTTTACCATGACTGATGACTAGCACTTGCTGGAAATTGTATGACCTCCGTGATGCTTCACATTAAGTTGGCGGCATTGTGGGTATGCAAAACCCACAGAGTGGTTGAATCAATATTGTCAAACTAAAACAGTCACAGAGGGCCTGTAAAAGAATGACCTAAATTTGAGATGACAGTTTAAATTGGAAAATAAAGTTGGAATTTAACTTCATATCCACAGAAGACACAGGGTGCATGTTTAAAAGAGAGAAACCCATGTGGATTCACCCCCAAATACAATTTGCATTCCAAGACACTTGTGATGGAGCTGTTTTTTTTTTTGTTGCATAAAGACTTAAACATAAGCGGTTAGCCAAAATTACAGGCAACATGCATACAGCTACTATTGGAGACTGATAGAAAGTCTCTCTACAGTGAGTGCCAAACCAAAACTGTTGCACAGACACAAATGCAGGAAATGTGTCTCAGAATAAAAGCTTGCTGAAACACTGCCCTCTGATTGGCATCTACTGCTTAACTTATTATCAGGGATAAGGAAACAAAGTTTTTTGCACACACTGGGTTTTGAAAAGCAAGGAGAAAGAGTAAAGCTTGGATGTTTCTTAAGAAACACAAAGAACTAAAACGGACAACAGAACACTATAATTTAGTGTTGTTTAAAAACAGTAAGGTTGCTGGTTGTAGGAAAAATGTAAAAAGGTATTAGAAGTAACCTAAAGCAGGAAACATTGAAATCTTAGATGGCTCAAGTTTCATACAGCTTTCAGTATCTGCGCTTACTTTTCACAGAGGAAGGTTGAAAACGCTAAATCACGTTAGCATTTCTGTTTAAGCAATTTGTCAGTTTTCAGTTATCCTACATGTAATTGCGGTATAACCACACTCTCATTTAATTTTTACACATGGCATGCACAGTCGGTCGGGGGTGCTCCAAATATTTATTGCCATTTGGAGACCAAATTAATACGTGCATGTTTTTACTTCTGTGCCTCAGCCAAGCAGATGAAGGTTAAAAGGAAACTGATGCCATTTTATAGCCATCTGTTTTGGATTTGAAACATAAAAATTTGCCATTTGAGCAGATTTGATCTGGCCTTCATCTTTGTGATAAAAAAAGGACCCAATAATTACAATAAAACTCATAATGGCTCACAGTCTAATGTGTTCCTTAAATCATTCATTGCGTTTTGTAACAGCTGTCATTTCAATGAGGCTTTGAGGCTGGGTTTTGGTTTAGCTTGAGTGCCATTCATTTTACAATTTGAGAGGTTATCAACATTCATCTTAAAATCTTCTTAAATAGCCTGATCAAATTTTATTTACATAAGCCAGAGTCTAATGTATGGATGATTGTTTGAGGTAACAAGTAATGTGCCAGTTTATTTAACTTTTCACCTGGTATGGCAACAGCACCGCCTACAACTGCAAAGCTCTCCAGCGAGTAGTGCGGTGCTCTGAACGGATAATTGGAGGTGAGCTTCCCTCCCTCCAAGACATCTACAGGAAGCGCTGCCTGAGGAAAGCGGGGAGGATCATCAAGGACTCCAGTCACCCCAGCCATAAACTGTTCAGACTGCTTCCATCAGGAAGGAGGTTCTGCAGCATCCGGTCCCGTACCAGCAGACTGAGAGACAGCTTCTTCCATCAGGCCATCAGACTGCTGAACACGTCATAGACACCTCAGCTTCACTACTGGAACTTTAACATTATGCACTCCATACTGTACAGTAATGCCACTGTTTTGCACATATTCAACTCTGTATATTTTATATATTTTATTATTATTATTATTATTATAATTATTATTATTTTATTTTTATTTTTTTTACTATTTAATTTGTAAAAATGTGTATACACACACACACACGTAGGAAAATATTTAGTATACACATCCAGAAATGCATACACTATTATATATTGTACATATATTTATTAGTTTCAGGTTGGCCATTCTTGTATTTTGCTTGTTTGTGTTGTTGTGTTTGCACATCTCTGTTGCTTGTGGGGCTCGCACACAAGAATTTCACTCGCATGTGCTGTGCCAGTGTACCTGCACATGTGATGTGACAATAAAAGTGATTTGATTTGATTTGATTTGAAATGTGAGTCCAGCATAAGCTCCCCTCACTTTGTTGACAGTACGCTGAAAAACAACAAATGTCAATGTTTTTGCAAACTGGCTATAGCTTAAAAAGAGATACTTTCCACGTACTGTAACCCCAACCCACCACGGATTTTTTTAAATGAACACTAACAATAACCAAAGGATCAATGAGACTGTGGCAGCGGTGTGGACTCTGGCTCAGCTGCGATGGAGGGGTGGTACGGTAAGATCACGGGGCTGTGCCGGGAGGACGGAGAGGACAGGTGAGATGGATTACAACTAATGAACTCGGCCCCTTTCTAGTGCCCGGACTCAGGAACGAGGGGTGTGCTTTCTGTGGGAAGGAGCTGGAAAATATATTCGGTGCCGAAGCAGTGGGGATGCTATATTTAAAAATAAAGGTGCTCAGAGTGTGTCACTTTGAGAACTTTTATTTTTAAAGGTGTGGGTGTTGAACACAGTGTGGGTCCTGATCATATCACAGAGACATTAAAAAAAATTCGAGGAAAGTAATGACCACTTAAATGAGCAGGCTTCGATCACAAAGAAAAATATGCATAATAGATACAATCCATGAATCCTCTGCTGTCGTGTTTTCAATAAAACATCCGTAGTAGTTAGCAAGCTTCTTTATTTTTAACGTGGCTCACATCCATGTACGTAAAACATAACCTGCCGCTGCTTCTGCAACACAGTATATATCACAATTTGGTTAGACAGCCCCCTAGTGGTAAAGCTGAACTACCCCCATAACTCCTATCAACACACTCTGCTTGGTGTTTTGCTCTCTAATATTGTAGGTCTTTACTTTGCAGTGTATATGCACGATGAGGTGACTGTTATTATTGGTTAGCGTTATATAAATTAAATCGAACTGAACTGAGCTCAATTAACCATTGACAGAGCATTGTGTTCTGTCAATTTAAGAAGCAAGGGATTAAAGATCAATCCATAGTGATGACAGTTCACTAAGTGCAATTCCTGTCTCTGGTTTTTATTAATGGCAGGATTATATATACACTAATAATAATAATAATAATAATAATAATAATAATAATAATAATAATAATAATATAGCAGTATTAGCTTCCATTTATATATTTGTTGACAGATAGATAATACAAATATGTAAATAATGCAATTACACATTAATTCATTTAATTTAGCAGGGAAAAATAAATATTAAATGCTGTTAAACAAAATACTATTATTGATTAGCATATGCTACAAACGCACCATTTGGCCCACTCATTGGAGTTTTGGCGCCACTAAGTGGTGAATTGATAGAACAGATTCCTAATAATAAAGATAATAATGATTACTGTTTCCATCATTCTTTAGAAGCTTTTGTATGCCTGTTATTTTTAATATGTTCTCCATATTATCGTGTTAACAAGCAGCACATGAGACCCTGTCATAGATGCTGGTGCATGATTGTGATTTAAATGAGCTGGATGAAAACCTCACATTATTATAACGTTTGTGAGCGTTTTATGTCTCGTTACATGTCTCGCGCTTCTGCTTGAAAAATAAGTCTCCGTCTTCTACGGGAAGTACACTAGGACATTCTTCCCACAGTACGGGGCAAGGTTGCCATGGTAGCAGTTGTTAAACACTGTTGAACAGTAGCTAACTTTTGCTATTGTAGCCAGTACGCGTTACTTTCACTTGTTTTTAAAAATACTTTTGTAATAATAGTAATTTCGACAATTTCCTCTGTTTGTCGCGGTCAGGGCATCCATGTCAAAGTATAAGGTAAAAAGAAAGAAGCGACATTGTTCCCATAACAAAGATGTGGATGTGGCATTGCCTAGCTGCTAGAGTTATAACTTACTTACGGGATACACATGCTAATAATTTAATAATCAAAGCAGAAGAGTGCTGTTCAGCGTAGTATTCAGTTGTCTGAAAAACACACTCGTTGACCTTGGGTTAACCCAACTTTGTGGTGTTAAAACTGAAATAAAATAGTAACACATGAGAGCCACAAATTAGGAGGAAGTTGGGGTTAAGCAGCAATTTGCCAATTCTGAAAAATTGCTTATTGACAACATTTTTCAACATCTTACAACTTCACACTCAATTACCAATTAAGCTGGAAGTTGTCAAGTGTTTGTAAAGCTAACTTTTTTCACTCCTCACAGCCACTGAGTTCTTTTTGCTTCCTTTACCTTTACAGGCATATGGATACAAAGGCTCATATGAAGAGCGGTAAGTGTTGTTCGTAATTTGATTGTACATTTAAAAATACATGTACTGTGATGCAATGTTTCCTCAGGGAAGGAAGAAGCTGTGTGCGCTACAAATGTGGCCTGCCTTGTAACACCATACAGGATGTCTTGCACCAAAGACCAAACTGGATTGAAGTTAAAGAGTGAGTAGATTGATATTTTAGAAAGACTCTGTGGAATTATGTGCAGGATTGCATATATAGAAGGAAATCAGGAACATTCCCCAGAGAATGCTACACCAGGGATGGATGGCAGCGGTGTCTTTGATCCTGCAGCTTTCTTTTCTCCTCCTCACAGTGATGGTGAGTGGGACTTCAACTGGTGTGATGTGGGATGGCTGAGGGAGAATTTTGATCATACATACATGGAGGAGCACGTAAGGATAAACCACTTTCGCAACCATTATGAGGTAAGTTATCATCAGCCTGTGGTTTCATGTAACTGTTAAATGGACATTTTAGTGGTAAACAAGTCATTTCCTTTGTTTCTATGTTTTGCACTACAGCTGACTCGCAAAAATCTTATGGTGAAAAACCTCAAGAGATACCAGAAACAGCTTGAAAGGGAGGTTGGTCGCATAGAAGCATCCAACTGTGATTTTTTCCCTTGCACTTTTGCAATGCCCAGTGAGTATCATCTCTTTGTAGAGGAATTCAATCGAAGCCCTGGCAACACCTGGATCATGAAGCCGGTTAGTTAAAAAACAAGCAAAGAAAAAAACAAGTAACCAGGTGCAAAAACAACAAAAAAAAAGTTTTTATGACCTCAGAAAGTAAAAATAAGTTATAACCATGCTGCTCCGATACCATGAAAATATATCTCTTTTGTCTAGGTTGGAAAATCTCAAGGCAAAGGCATTTTTCTGTTCAGAAAACTGAAAGACATCATAGAGTGGAAGAAGGTGGGGTTATGTAAAGAACTGGTTGTAAGTTAAACTGCTAAAAGGAGACATTTTGAGAGTCTGATTGATAATACTCACACAGGATGGTTCCCGCTCAGAGGAACAGAAGGACGGAGTTCAAGTGAAAAGCTATGTGGCACAGCGCTATATAGAGAACCCTTATTTAATCAATGGTAATGAGCATGCTAAAATAATACAATTTAATATAATTAATTTACAGTTTCATTTAACATACAATGAAAATTGACAATACTTTGTTTAGCAATGTTGACTGTTGTCGATGAGAAAATATCCTTGCTTCATTACCTTTTATGCTTTTTTCCCCAACAGGCAGAAAGTTTGATATGAGGGTCTATGTGCTGGTCACATCAGTATGTACTGATCCCTGTAGCTTGCATAGTTTTATATAAAATGAAAAATCTGCTGCATGTTAAAATCAGTTTGTCTCTCTTTCAGTATGTACCCCTGAAAGCCTGGCTGTATCGAGACGGCTTTGCGCGCTTCTCAGGCATTCGCTTTTCCCTCAGCAGTATTGATGACAAGTGTATCCCTTTTTCTACTATTGTTGTTGGGTTTTTTTGCATTAAATTGAATGCTGATACATTTACTAATATACATTTAGCCCTGGGTTATCAGCATAATAAATTTAGGCTCTGTCTAATGAATTGTCATGTAAAAATACATTTTAAATAGCTCAGTTTGGCCACATTTCCGAGACTGTCACATCCTAATTTATTTATTTATTTTTTGCTTTTGTCCATGTTGAATCCCATCAGTAAAGTTTTCTCCTTATTACCTATTTTCAGATATGCATCTCACCAATGTGTCTGTTCAAAAAACAGCACCTGACTATGATCACGAGAAGGTGTGTAATTCAGGAACCTCAAAGAAAAAGAGCTCATGTTACTTTTATGTTCTGAAACATGTCTGTTTTAAACAGCTTTTATCTCTTTATTCCTGCATTGTTTCATCCAACGATAAGCAGGGATGCAAGTGGCAGATGCAACAGCTTCGAAGATACCTGACTGCAAAACACGGCAGAGAGATGGTAGAAACCCTGTTTAAAGAGATGGACAACATCTTTGTCCGCAGTCTGCAGAGTGTACAAAAGGTCATTATTAATGACAAACACTGCTTTGAGCTCTATGGTTATGACATACTACTGGATCAGAACTTCAAACCGTAAGTCTATAAACACATGCCAACACAGTGCACTATCATATATACGTGTATTTCTAAACATACACTACTAAACCATGCATGTCTATGCTTAAGAATTTTTGGGTTTCTCAATGGCCTAAAATAACTTGTATTACATATTTATAAAATAAAACTGAAATAAATACCTAAGGTAGGAGAATTCACTAGAAATGCATGAATAACCACAAACGAAATGCTCAGCATATCTGATAAGCTGAGAGCTGGGCTGTGCTAAATTACAGCACACGGATTAATTAAAGCACCTCTGTCCACTGCAAATACTAGCCATCCTTAATGAACTGTCTGCTGTACTCGTGGATTGGCCCACAGTGGCATGAAAGTAAATGTTTGCTGAACATAATCAACCCTTCATCTTTCCACAGGTGGTTAATTGAGGTGAATGCCTCTCCGTCACACACGCCCAGCTGTCAGGAGGATTACGAGATGAAATGCAGACTGCTGGAAGACACTTTGAATGTTGTGGATATGGAGGGAAGGTAAAGACCTCATTCATATGTTTTTCCGTTTTGTCATTAGGGAGCAGAGTTCGAGGACTTCCCCTCCCTGCAGTCATTTTATATGGTCTGAGCCTGGATTATAGCACATTTAAAAGTTAAGAATGTGAGTGTGAAGAAGCACTTTTGAAAAGCTTACCAATATTAAACATCTTACTTCCATTTCCTTTTTTTGCATACTGCGTTCTAATGGACTGTTTTCTCCTTAGGCTCACTGGGAAGGAGAAAAGAGTGGGTGGCTACGATCTCATGTGGAATGATGGTCCTGTCTACAGAGAGGATGCCAACCTACAAACATTTGGCAGCTCAGGTTTCACAGCCAACACACACCTAGGTAGCCTAAATGTGTTGCTCCTGTTTTTTTTTTTCCCTTTTCTTTTCAAGGCAACAGTAATTCCCATTCTAAGAACCTCTTCTTTGTTGCAGGGTGTGTAAACGACAGAGAGAAACAGCTTCGCCAGCTTCTAAAACCATTTCCATGCCAAAGGAAGGCATAATCAGATTGAGATTTTCTACAACAATGCTGCTACTCCAGTACTTAGTGTTAAAGATTGAATGATCAGGGTGGCATTGAGGGGTCTAATTAAGCGGCCAGCTATGGGGAAATACATCTCTAATGCTTTACAGTTATCTGTGCAGATCTGATGCTTAAAATCTACTACAAACCATGTAATAACCCTACATTACATTCAACAAGAAATACACCAGTACAGAGGGTTTTTCTTTTGAATCCAATAATCAATGTGCTTGAATGGCAGCGTGTGTTTGCATGTTTGCATGCACAATGTCAATGACAAAAACACTTGTGAATCTGGCACCATTTCTTCAGGTGCTTCAAAGAATGACCAACAGACCAGTGCCGCTTGTGTGCAAAACATTTATTTCTATGCCTTACAAATACTCGCATTCAACATTGAGAAAATACTGTACATACCACAATCTTCCTGCGTGCATGTCGATGTAATGTACACATTTAGAACAACACTGCCACTCCAGGCCCCTTATCTATGGCTTTGATAGTTTACATAGATATTTAAGTTAAGAGGTGCAGTCAGAATAAGTAGCACATTTACATTGGTGTCGTGTTTTCATGAATCAAGTGCACATAGTAATCACAAGAAACAGATAAAATACTCATGTAAACACAGTGTCCTACAGACGTCAAGTATGGGATATGGAGGTGATATGTAGAACATTACAGCTTAGTAGCTATGATCCTCTGAACTTCCATTGAATCCTGGGAATGACACAAAGTTACATTCAGATCTTTTTCTTTGCGTTTTTGTTTTTGTGCGTGACAGTGTAAACAGCAATGATGATGGGGGGAAAAAAGAAGAAGAAGAAGAAGAAGAAGAAGAAGAAGAAGAAGAAGAAGAAGAAGAAGAAGAAGAAGAAGAAGAAGAAAGTACAAGTCAACCACAGCACTTCTGATAAATATAACTATGGCATATAAAATTTGGAAAAATATGCATTTACATTCGTAGCAAACATTACACCGTCTTCAATGATAGAAAGAGCTCAGCTCTATGCAAAATACAGTATATTATCATAACTACAATTCAAGCTGTTCAAACATGAAAAGCCCTTGTAACCAAAAATTTAAAACCAAATCACAAATATATCTGGAACAGACCACATTACTGCAGTACCCCACCACTTACTTTGCCTCCTTTTCACCTAAACTTGCTTTAACTTAAAATGTGTCTTAAAACATGGAGGCACCAAAGGAACAATAAAAAGCAACATTGAGGAAAAAAAAATAAGAACATTGAAAACAAATACATTCCAACATTCAAAAATTGCACTGAAACAGCTATGGTCGTATTTGATGGTTGAAACATAGTGACCTCTGTTTATCTTCACTGTGGATTACTTATGCTGAAAACTGGCCAGCGGGACAGTAAATGCTTATTTTAACATTAGAGGATTACTGAGCAATGACTGTGCAGTGCAATAGTTTTACTTATTTATTTATTGTACACAAAAGCTTTACTTTTTTGAATAATAGCAGTGTTCAGGTTCATAGTGAGCCATATTACTATAACTGTACATTCGGAATTAAATGCAGCGTATATAGTTCTGCTCTATTTAAATGTCGAGTTATCTTTGCTGTTTATTTTCTGTATTCTAGCTGCACGATTGCTGATGGTTTCGACCTTTAAAGGCTGTACACCACTTACTGATTTAGCTGTACAACAGTTAGAACATGTTAGTATTACACAGTTTACACAGAAAGCAAGCATAGATTCAAGCTCCTGTACCGAGTAACCTGTAAGGAAAGCACTATATTGCAAGTCTACAGGGGTTACTTTGCGACAAAGTGCACATTTTTCATTTTGCCGCACTGCTTACTACTGACTGGGGCTTTGGGGAGAGAGGACAGGTCTTTAGCAGCTCTTTTCATGGCTGTTTTAGAGGCCTGGCCTACTGCCTCTGTCTTCTGCCAGTCCCTCTCCTCTTTCTTGGATGTCATGGTCTCTCTCTTACTTGCAGCAAAAGCACGTTTCTCTGCACCGGTTGCTTTCATGCCACCAGCCTCCTTTTTAACATCTGTCTCAGAGTTAGCTCTGACACGGCTTTTCCTCACCTGACCTCTGCTGTTTGGGTTAGTGCCAGATTCCTGGGGTAGCTTACGGGCATTGCCTGCAGCCTGCATTTGCCTGTGGTGACTCTTTCCAGCTGAGGGGCTAACTGGAGTGTGAGCCCCTCCCACACTTCCACCTTGCCCTCCTGGGCTCCTACCTTCTGTGGAGGGAGCTCGGGTCTCACTGCTGCTCCTTTTTGTCGGTGCACCGGGTCTGGCTCTGCGCTCAAGCAGTGGGCTGAGTCGTGAGTGGCGCTGGTAGACATAAGCAGAGCAGCTTCCATTGCACAATGGGTAGCGAATGTGACAGTGAGGACAGACTGGAAGGCGGGAGACTTGGTGCTGGGTTGAGGCAGGTGATGGGGGGTTGTTGACAGGTGCAAATGGGAATGCTCGCTGGGTGTGCCGCAGCCCTTTTGGGGAGTTGAGTCGGGATGGTGGAGCTGTGTGAGGCCTAGGTTGATGAGCTGTAGTAGCAGAGGAGAAGCCCTGTGGCCTTGGGCGGCTCCCAGGCGGACGGCTGCTCTCTGCTTGCACCGTTTGAATCTGGAGCCACTCCAGCTGGAGGAGCTTCTCCAGGTACTTCTCTAAGGGCCCTACTGGCTTAGGCCGGGGGGCACCACGACCCTCTGTATGCAGAAACACTGCCAGCTGTCTCAGACTCCAACTGTTAAAGGGAGGAGGAAGAAAGTCTGGGTAACTGTAGCTGGGTTTCTCATTCTCATCTTCATCACCCACTGCCCCATGGGGTCCCGGAAAGTCTGGGGGAAAGTCGCTAGAGTTGATGATCTCTGCCCGGAGGTTGAGATGGGGAGGGGTACAGGGAGTGCATGGGGAGGGCAGAACTGGAAGCCTCTCAGAGTCCGACAGATCACTTGCACTGTCTGTGTCATCATCTTTGTGGTTGTAGTGCTGCTGGAGTGCCTCGGGGGTGGGAGCTGGGGAGTGCATCAGGGGCTGAGCCGGCACTTGCCGTACTCCTGATATCGGAGAGAGAGGCAGCGAGAGGGCTCGCCGATTTTTTCCCATCCCCCCACGGTTTTGCTGGAGCTCGCTGGTGCATTGGGACACACGTTGATTTTCTCGCTTTTCCTCCTTCCTGTGTGCATAAGATTGCTTGCGGAGCTGAGGTCTCAAATCCCCTTCTTCTTCGGGGCTGTAAGGAGACAGACGGGGAAAAGCTGTTGGGGATTTAGGGATTTACAAAGTAATCGCAAAGCATGCACACCCCCAACTCCACTCTTACCTGGACACTTTGCTTGTATTGCGTGTAGTGCAAGGCTTCACTCTGGCACCTTTTGATTGTGCACCCTGTAAAACAATCTCTCATTACTTCTGCTTTTTGTACACAGGTAGGAACTCATGAGGTAACACTATCTTGCTATCAAATAATAAAAATAATAATGACGTTGTATACATTTACATCCCTTTAATTTATCAGGGTATCATTTACATACTCTGTGCACTGTTGTCACCGTGTCCTTATCTTGACCTGGTCCTGGGAGACCATTTTTCATTTGGCCCACAGATTTCTTCGTCTTGTTACCCTTCTTTGAACTGCAAAAACACAACACGGGTTTGTTAGGATCGCCTTCGCGTCAAGGGTACAAATAAAACGAAAAAAAAAAGAAAAAAAAACGTGCAATACCCGTCAGCGTAAACGAGGCCTACCTGGTTACTGTCCCGCTATTTTCGGTATTTTTCACCCGAATCTTCTCTTTGGAAACGACGCGTTTCAGTGTCGTGGATGCTGTGCGCTCCTGCATGATGGGCCCCATGTTGCAGCACAGTGGGGGATGATTGTTGCTTTCGAGTCCGACGCAGTTAGATCACACGGTAGCTAAAGAACCCAACCGACATCTCGGATCACATATTCCAGTCTGATAATTAGGCTAAAAACACCCATTTTCTCAAAAATGCTGCAGTGCATCGTGCGTAGATGTCAAGCGTCCCCTGTATCCGCAGGTTGAAACGCGTCCTCCTAATCTCCGTCGTATGGCCCCGCTGCTCGATCGCAGATCAGCTTTTATTTGAATCGCTTGCTGACAGCTGGCGCGTCTCCTTCCCCGATGTCGTCCTCATCACCATTACAAATGCGAGACGGTGACACGGCGCAAACGCTTTGTTTGGCTCCCCGTCCCAGTCAGATAGGTTTGTTTACCTGCTGCTGACTGGCTCGCCTGTTCGTGTCAAAGCGAGCGTCAGCGGTGCATCATGGGAGTTGCAGTTAAAAGCGCGCTGGCTTCATTTTAAAGCCTTTGCTGAAGCCCCTTTTTTGCAGAGTCTTGCTTGCAGTCGATAAGCAAATGGAGTGCACAAGATGGGATCCGATGAGGACCGTGTCCCAGAGAAGGAGTTAAACAGCGTGAACTCGCACCCGCTTCATTCAAAGTACTCAATCACCCATGCGACGTCATTCTGGTCCGTGTGTAGTTTCCTGTTAACTGCGAGCACGTCAGCTGATCTGTATAGACCTCACGTTGAATGCATGTATGGGATGTTGGAGAGCGATGAAGGCAGTTAGCAGTTACAAATCAGGCTACGCGGTTGCAACCAATAACAGGCACTACACGCAGCACTGATAATACTACTCTACATGGAGGATCGAGATTGGGCTGCTTCCTACAGCTTATACGTGACTGACTCTTCGCATCTTCACATGGTGAGGTGATGTCAACGTCTGATTGCAGCAAGTGATGTTAAAGGCAGTTTCAGGAATACTGCAGTCATTTAGAGAGGCAGAAAAAGACCGTATGCATGCATGCGGGCACGTACTCCCCGAGTACACGCCCACTCTCTACTGTTTAAACGTCAAAGTTGCTCTGTTGAAAGTTGCTTCATGGCTTGTTGCATTTAGTAAGCTGATGCTGAAGCTTATGCTTTTACTTCCCAACTTTACAGGTGAACTGAACCCCTGCTCTCACCACACATGGATAAAGGGTGGTTTATTGGACTTGAGAGGATTCCTCCAGCACAGTCTGAGCAGAGGAGGTCGTGTGTTACTATTAACCTGACTGAAATGCTCCGGGCTGACAAGCCTAATGTGCAGAAGAAGCCAGTTCCAATCCGTCCCCCGAGCCCCAGAGTTTCGTTCCCAAAACAACAGTTTCACCGCAGTCTCTCCTGTGAACCTACGCCTAAACCCATCATCCGTCAGCGGTCGCACTCGCTGCCTTCTGCCACTGACAAGAAAAAGCAGTGCAGAAGTGTTGGCGTACGGTTTGTTGACTCTTTGGGACTGGACCTGGAAGACGTCAAGATTTTTAAATCGGGAGAGGATCCACTTGTGCCCCATCATGTTACCTTTAGACTGTTGATGAGTGCAGAGATGGCAGATGGAAGGCATATGGAGATTTCTTTGCCATACCTGAAGCCAGCATTTGCCCAGCAACCTGGAGACCATCCAGGATTCCTGCATCGTCTCCATGAGCAGAAAGTTTGTCTTGAAAGAGTCTTGTGTTTTGAGTTGGGGGTCATCGGAATCACCCAAGTCCTCAATTTGGACTTTGAGAAAGATGTGACGGCTCGTTATTCTTTTACAGGATGGAAGAGTTGTGCAGAAGCTAAGGCCTCTTGGGTGTCCAGCATCACTAAGAACTGTGAGGGCAGAATGGGCCAAATCAGCTGCGATACATTTCGTTTTCATCTGCCTGTACCTCCATTCCTGCAACCAGAAGCAGTGTTAGAGTTTGCCATTCAGTACAAAGTCTGTGGTGCTGAGTACTGGGACAACAACGATGGAAAGAATTATAAATTAATTTGCAAGAACTACAAGCTCTCTGTGCCCAAAGAATGCGAGGATAGCATGGTGCACTTCACTTAGTTAGTATGCACACAAAAGGGAGAAGAGTTTGAGCATTAGAACACTTAATGATTACATGTAGCAATATCTATACAAAAAACACTCGGTAAACACATCTGTCAAGGCCGTTTGGGGTCATTTTTGCAATTTTTAACCAATCTGCATAAAAAAATACGTTTTTGAGCGTGCTATAGCTTGCCATAAAATCCTTTGGGATTTGTCTTTTTGGGGGGTATTTTATGTGTAATGTTAATGGCAATAAGATAAAATGCACTGATGGAGGCATAACTACACACAGGAAACTGTTGATGCTCTTAGTAGTGCTGGCATAATAGCAGTTTGAATAAAACACACACACACACAAGTGCACTTACACCTGGTGCCAGCTTTACTGCCACTTGTATTTTTGTTTGTAAAAATTGCACTGAATTGTTATATTTTCCTAATAAAAGTTGCACTTCAGTGTGGGAACATCCCATACAAAATTTTTGGGTTAAAATGAAATTAATGGACTTCACAGTCCAGGCTTTCTACCAGCTGGATGTTGGTCTTCTGGACCGGTTTGCTGAGTTTTCAGGATCTGTATTTGGAAGTCAAATGTTGTCAAAACATGCCATAGATACAGTGTACATGTTTCTCATGTGCTAAGCCATATTTAGCTTATGAAATGCAGGAGTCCTGCATCTCAAATGGGCTTGAAGATGCCTTTCTAAAAAAAAGCTGTTATGTATTTTCCTAATTACAGAATACTCTAACAAACATATTTTGTAAATATTTCAGCTATAAGAGAATAAATGACTTTACTCTCAAGGGAAATGCAATATTTTATATTTGCAAAAGTGACAGATTCTAAGTAGCAGTAGGCCTACCACACTGTGAAAATACCCACTACCAGCTAAAATCCTGTATTCTAAATCTTACTTAGGTGTGAATATGCAAGTATTATCGCGGGAAACATGCTTCCTGATTGTGTTTTCCTTTTATATGTGTTGTTGTTGTTGAATTGCTGTTGCCCTGATACCTGTGTGTATTGCATTTCACTGCTGTAATGTTGAAAATGGGGCTAAGTTTAATTGCTGCTGCGTAGTTTATTGCAGAACAATGGGTTCTATAGGAAGATGTTAGTAGGGTTCCCCAAAAATTGATTCTGTTCATCTAGACGTAGCGTTTTCAGTTAGTAGTGTTGTTGTCTTGTCAGAAAAACAACCATGTTTTTAGCTTTGTAAGTTTTTTTTTTTTTTTAAAGGTGTTTAAATACACTATGAGGACAAAAGTATTGGGTCGCATGTCTCACTCTTTGAATTCATGTGTATAAAACCAAGCATCCATAGCCATGTGTTCAAGCTTAGCAAACTTTTGTAAAATAATTGGTAGGTTTGAAGAGCTCAATTTGAATTTGAGCGTTGTATTGTAATAGAATGCCACATTTTTAAAGAGTCATTTCCTGGAAATTTTTCCCACCTAGATATTCCAACATTAACCGTAAGAGGTATTTTTGAAAAGTGGAAGTATTTAGAAACCACAGCCACCCACGAAGTGGCAGACCATATAAAGTTACACACCGGGGTTGCTGAGACTTGAGGCACATGGTCCCTAAAAGCTGGCAACGCTCTGCTGACTCAGTAAGTGCAGAACTCCAAAACTCCTCTCGCACTAACATAACACCAGGCGCTTCTTGATATGGGTTTCATGGCCAAGCATCTCCTGTAGGTGTAGTTTATCAGGAAGATATCAAGTTAAAAACCACAGTAACTGATAAATAAAGCAGTCAGACAACTGTAGTAGAAAAGAAAGTTTAAAAATGTGAACAAAAATAAGTACAAATACTTACAGTTTACCCTTTAATATTACTTACTATACCGCAAAACAGAAAAAAAAAAATCTAAACATGGTTCTCTTGTCCCTGGTGAATAAGCAGATCTATTTCAAATCAATCAGACTAAAGAGCTGCTGAGCAACAGTGCCTGTATACAGGATTTTTTAAAAATGTATTTAATGTTGTCTTACTGTATTATGAACGGAGTCGACAGTTCCGGCTGGACGTAAATCCTCTCGCGCGTGCGCAAAGAATGCAAAGACTTCGCGCGCGTTGTGGGGATCAACTGAAAAACTTAAAATAAGAAGCAACCTGTCATGTCCTCTTTTTGTGCCAAATTTGACAGCACAGTAAGTAGAGCTGTGTATATAATATTATCTCCCTAAGGTATGTAGTAATCCCGGGCTAGCTGATGGTTATGGTCTGAAATTATTGTTGACTCGGAGAAAGTTTAGCTTCTATTAGCATCAAAGTTAAGCTAGCTAACTTCAATAAAGCCTGATGAGGTCATAAAGGTTAGCAGCATATCTCATGACATAGCTCAGATTGCATGTACTGCAATACATTTATATAAAGCATCTCATGTAGGCTCATGTGAAGATAACAGATAACTTAGTGTTTAGCTTTTTGATGGCAAATTAATTAAACTTCTGAAAATTACATGTCAATACATAATTTATATAAAGTGAGGCCTTTTAAGATAGGCCTATGATTGGTAGGTTTATGTCTGCTGTTTTTGTTTACAGTCAATTTAAAGAGGCTAAAACCTTTTCTCACAAGGATGGCACCTGCACAGAACACGCAGGTGGGAATGCATACACTTTCTCCCTTTGTAAATATTCCTATCACTTAATTAATCAATATTCAGGCCTAATGGTGAAAAGTAAATTGTATACTTCAACCTTTTAGTTGGAGCACATAATCAGTGAGGCGGTAAAGTCCGGAGATGTCCGAGCACTGGATGTGTTCTTGCAGAGGGAGATTTATGAAGAGACTCCCATGAAATGCTCTCAACAGTTTCTCAGCAAATTGGATAAACTTATCTGTAGGGTGAGATAAAACTCAAAACACCCAGTTACACAATATGATGCTGCGTTATCAGTGGAATTAATGAAACCATATTTATGTTCCTTAGGGTTTGGCTCAAAAAGACCCCAAATTGGCCAGTCTGGGATTTGCCAGTCTTTACAAGTGTGGAAAACACCTAATACTACCTGGTGGTGACCAAGGACTTTTGGGGTTAATAGCACAGGGTCTAATAAAAAAGATGAGTACACAAGTAATAATACATAAAGGTACATACTATGTGGGTTCTGTAAACTTATGTAGTCTGATTGAACCCTTTTTTGTGCAGATGGTGGAGTGGTTTGAAAAATGCAGACAACTGTGGATTCAGTGTGGGCTGCAGTGGGATGAGAACTTAATAAACCTCTCTGAAGACTTTTTAAATGCTTTAACGGTGAGCTAACTTCTAATAAGAAACACACTTTGTAAAGTCAACTGTTTCAGTATTCTTAATTTGGTTTGTTTTTATTTTCTCTATGTTAAAGGTGGTTCATCAGGCATGCGAAGAGGGTATGGATTTACATATCTCTATGTACTGTAGATAATGACATCTTTTTATACTGTTTAAAAAAGTGAATGGGGACATATTTAAGTGTAAGATGGATAAGAGTTTCTAACTTAAAAGAGGTTTCTAATAAGTTTACAGCAATTTAATGATGACTCTGTATACAAGAAGAAAGTATTGACTTTGTCTGCTATACCATGTTTTATTTTATTTTTGCAGGGACATACAAAATCACTGAGTCCTTTCTGTATCCTATTGGCCAGTTGGCTGTTGACCCTAGAAACTACGTCCTGATCCAGAAAGAGGTGTACAATAGTTTTTCAAATTTTTTTTAGAGTAACACTGAACCTGAAAGACCTCTGTTTGGTACAGTTGATTAACTGCCTAATAATGTTTTAACAGGCAATTCGGAAATTCAACTTAATTCTGGATAAAATCCCAGTGGAACTTAAAAAAGACACGAAGATCCTAATGTCACAAGAGGCCTCTGATATCATGTATGTCACTGTAGTTTTCTTAAATGATTATTAACATTAAATGTAATACAATTGGAAACATGAATGATCACAATCAAGAATGAATTACCACATTTACTAATTATTAAGAAGTAGATTGCTCATTTGATTACAGGATCAAACTGGCTGATCATATAATGGATGTTGGTGGTAAGCTTTCTTTATACATTTCTCTTTACCCAGAATTACTATTAAAAATAAAATATGTAAAACACTGTTTCTATTTCCCCCTCAGACTATGACTTTCAGTCATCCTTGATGGAGGCATTGTGCAGAATGGCCACAACTGACCAGAGGAAGGAACTTGCATATAAATGGTTCAGAATGAGCCTTGTGGCCAGTGCATTTGCCAAAATACGTGATTCTGAATTTGAGACGGTAACATTAGTCTGTTTTGGTTTATTTTATATTTGCTTTTGATTTTTGATGTGCTGGTGCTGTTGCTGATGTTGTTTATGCTGAAAGGCTGCATAAAATTGAATGCAAGTGTGTGTGATTTCAGGCTTGTCGTACATTTCTAAACATGGTGAATGGGATGCAGGGAGACAAGAGAAGGTACATACATAACAGAGCTCAGTGCTATACAACACATGTGGTTTCATTTGTAACTTTCATTCTAAACCTGAGTTAATATGAATTTTCATATGTTTGTCTATTTCTCTAAGAACATTGCATTTTACAAATTCTTTCGCTAAGCTCTTTTAATAAAAATCTCTAATTACATTCTGTATTTGGGCCATATTGACTGGAAAGATTTACTGAAAGTTCTGATGACACAATTCTTTGTGCACTGTAGGGTGTATTCCTACCCTTGTTTGGAAGCTTATCTGGACAGCAGTGAGGTCAGTATCAACAGGGATTCTGTTCTAAAATGTGAAAAACAAAACTGAATTTGAAACAACTCAGTTATTAATTGTCTGAACACACATAAGGTATCTCTCACCACACAGTCCTAGTCTGTTTAATCTAATAACAGCTTATGTCCAAATTCATGCTGTATTGTTAATACTATAAGTTGCTGTTATAATAAGGTTGTGGTTATGTTGTCAGCTGCTGATGCCCTCGGATGAGAAACTTGAGGAATTCTGGATTGACTTCAACCTCGGCAGCCACAGCATCTCTTTTTACTTCTCCTTGGCTGATGAAGAGGTACAGATACCTCAAATCAGTAATATACACACATATACAATATACATAATAATATACACATTAAAAAATCTCAACTTTTGCTTAGCACAGTCAACATCTGCTTAACAAACTTTGGTTTACCCTCAAAGGATAGCCACTGGGAAACTATATGTCTCAATGAGCATGAAGTCCAAAGCTACACTGTAAAAGGTAATGTATACACAAAGGCCAATGCACTTGTGCCTGCTCGCATTCACTGAATTTTTATTTGCATGCGACTTTGCCATTTCGTATAAGTATTTGCTCTAATAAAAAATTTCTTAATGTCCAGAGGAGGGTAAGAGGCAGGTCTTGCAGATCAAGCTGTCAGAGGTGGTCATTGTTGGTGCAGCTGAAGGATCCACTCTTACGATCCATTTCAGCTCCTCGCTGGACATCCTGCAGGCTGTGCAAAATGTCTATGGACACAGCAAAAATAAAGTAGAGTCTATCTGTCTTTACTGAATTTTCTTGCTACACCACAATAGATACATGACAAGTAAATTCTAAGGTATACATTAATGTTAAAAAGACTTTCACACCAAGTGGAAAAGTCTATATTTTCCACTGATAGAATGGGGCTCCAAACAGAAGCTAAACTGTGGTCATGATGAATTTAAGTATTTGGATTAAGACTTTCTTCTTCCGTCAGGGCTCATCTGTAGTGAAAGCTACAGCTAGATCTTTAATGGAGAACAACACTCAGGTAAACATTGGTTTGTCAACGTAATGCTCTTATTGTACTTCTGTAATAATTAGTTGTCATCTCAGATTCCAGTGTTTATTAAACTGTCAATATTTCAGCTGGAGTTGGGTTTAAATGGTAAATTGACTGGTTCCTATAGTGCTTTTGTACTCTGATTCTCAAAGCGCTTTATGCTTCAGTGCTTTCTGTATCTTCTCCAAGGACATTTGGTAGTGTAATATATTGAAATGTATAATATTTATTATTAATTTAAATCGAAATTATAATGGGTGCAAGCCTTTGTGTGTGGGTTTTTTTATTCATGTGGTTTTATTTTATCAGAAATCTTTTGTTAATGTCTAAAAAGATTTTTCATCCTGTATGTTCATCTTTTTTTAGGTTGTTCCAGAGAGCCAGGTGTCTCTTGGTGAAAGTGAAAAAAGTACTGTCAACTACGTTTTACCTGCTACAGCTGCACCAGCACAGGTAGAGATTTAAATTGTAAATTACAGACAGTTTAGACTAGACAGGAAAATGGAGTGGGAGCAGGGGCATACCATGATTGATATCAACATAAAGTTAAGTCAGTGAAGGCAGTGTTTTAGCTTACTTTACAGAAGTGTGCATATTTTTCCTGGTATTTCTGGGTATGAACAAAATTCTGCTTTATAAATTAAACCCCACTGAAAACGGTTAAAATACTAGCTGCTTCTAGAGATATGCAGTAAAATCCCTGTAATGTGTATAATATTATTTAATGTAGCAATGCAACACATACAGCACATGCAACTACCTGCAAAATAAGAAGGAAAGCAGAAAAAGATCAGTTCAGAGAAAATGAATGAGTCAAAACACAAGTTGGAAGTTAACGAAGATTGATACAACAAACAATTCCTCAGCTAAAGTCAGTATTTGCAAATATTTATTCATTTATTAATATAAATGCTAACAGCTACACTCTAACATCTTTTTTAAGGCTGGCATCAGTTATATAATGAAAGTGTAAGACAACTCTTGGTTGTGATACTTCAATAGAAAGGCACACCTGAAACTCATAAAGATTTATAGACATCTGATTTTCCCTCCAGGTGGCCACTCCAGCCAAGATGAAGATTTCTGAGGCCACTGCCGTTTTTAGCAGCGGCGGAGCTGGAAGTGTGCATCGTTCCTTCTCTCTTGCATCAAGTAGGTGACAGTAGAAAGTGTGAAGAACTGCAGCCACACCAATTCCAGCAATTGTACTAAGTTACAGGCTTTATTTTATTGGTGAGAGAAATAAGATAAGATAAGATAACCTTTATTAGTCCCACACGTGGGAAATTTGTTTTGTCACAGCAGGAAGTGGACAGTGCAAAAGTTATGAGGCAAAAATTAGAATACATGGGCTATATCACAAGAATAAACATAATCACAAAAACAACTAAATATACAAGTTGTGAAAGAAGACAAAAAGAACACCCTATACAAGTAATTTTTGCTTTTTTTAAATAGACTGTATTATAACTCTTTAGAGTATGGATAGAGTAAACATGTAAAGATACTAGAGCTGAATCAGCTTCCTCATGTCCTTTGGGGTTAGTTTAGTTCGTATGTAAATACTAAGTAGTTATTATGTGTCCAGTTGTTTCATTTGTGCTCAGTTGTATCATTCTCAACCACTGAATAAATCCTGAATGAGTATGATATTTTTTGTCCTCCTTTTTAGACACTCCAGCCAATGGCATTGGAACAGAAAAGTCACCTCTTGAAGTGGTTAGTTCACATATCACCACTGTTAAGAACTGCAGTCATAGCAGCTACTCTTTAATGTATTCAGTATTAAGTTTTAGTTATACTCTGATTATATTGCTTTATACTGTAAGTCCTTGCATACTGCACAAATAGTGTAAAGTAAATGTTCATGTTTTTGTAATGTGTACTGTTTAGCCAAGTTAGGAGTAGTTATACACCAGGTCCAGGAAATTCAGTTATTCAGTTACTATCGATGTGATGCATCTCTACAGAGCACAGCCTCTAAACCGGCCATCCAGAATAAAGGTGACAAATACAAAAAGGTACAGTCTATCTATAAATGATTAAATTTTTTAATTTTTTTTTACTACTGTTGCTACTTTTGCATGATCTTTTTAACCTTTTTGATTAAAGGAGACCATAATATGATCCAGCTGTGTAAAAAGGGGTTTTGCTTTTCACGTTTCTTAATAATTCGATGTTTTAACTACCTAGACTTATCTAGACCTCCTCTGGTCACCTAACCATTGAATTTCCATCAGGGTACTGGTTTGTTCTTTTTTTGTTTGTTTGGTTAATGCTCATAGCCTGATGTAAAGACATAATTTCCACACAGTCAGAATAAAGTGATGTAAAAATCGTTGCTGTTGGGTTCTTAACAATGCAGTCAGTGCAGCAATTATAAGCAACAGAGGATTTAGTATGAGGCACAAAGTAAATAACTGTGTTCTGCTAAATATGAAATATCATACAGTTTCATTTGCTGTCATTTGCAGAGCATACCACTGAAAGATGCTGTGAACATGGTTCTGGCTGAACAAGGAGGAGAAAAATCCAGAGGTATGATATAAATATATTTTCATTGTTTTTTGCTTAACTCAGAAATAAACTGTATTATCTTTGTTACATACAGCTTTATTTGTTTAAAGACTCATCCCATTACTGGCCTTTTCACTTGCAGAGGAGAATTTTGTGCCTGACACCCAACCCCAAACTGGGAGTAACATGCAAGTATCATGAAGAACCTCCAGTCTGTTTGCATAGCTGCATAGCCAGTGTTCTGATTGATATCTGTATGTAATGGGTCTATCTGAGTATATTTATGTTTTTATTTAAATTACAGGGCTTCTAATTGGCACAAATTTTCAGTTTCAAAAATGCTGATGATGCCAACACAGAAAACGAGTTCCCTGCCAAGATCTGGTAAACTAAGGCGGCAAAAAATATCTTCAGTATCGCTAAAATTATGAAACTGTCATTGTACATTACAGCTAGTAAAATATACAAAAAACAAGCTAGTTAAATGTTAATGCCATTAACAATTATCAGGGTTTTGATTACAGTTATTTTCCTCTCTTTAGAACCTTGTTCAGCTATGCTGCGTCCTCAGGAGCGCTCCTTATCATCGAAGTGGTCAGTTTCAGCCTCGAGCTCAGTCTGCCAAAAGCAACTGCATATCCAGCTCAGCGAGCGACTGCAGCAGGTCCTTAAGGAGAGGAACAAAGACTCTCCACCTCCTGAAGCATCTGATATCAGAAGGGACTCGAATGAAACAAATGCAGAAGACCAGTATGTTTCCTCATTATGTACTTCCAAGCCGCGACATGCCCAGAGCAATGGCCGTGCAAAAAGGAAGAGCAAGGGCCAGACGTCACTGGAGACTAGTGCTGTTCTCCAGACCTCCACAACTAAAACTCTAAAGGAGAAAAAAACACTCAAATCTGAAACTGAAAGTAAGAGGGCTCAATTAGACAAAGAAAAGGTATGACTTCTGTGAAGTTTATGCAGCTTAATGTCAAGTCCAAAATTCTTGTTAAGAATTAAGGGTTTTTTTTGTTTCTTTGGTTTTTTTATTCCTTCAAATTTCTGCTCTCAGAGAGACTCAGAGGCTGCAGGCAGCATGGTGAAGCTCATCTCTAGCCGCTATAAGGATAATGGCCAATCTAAAGAAAAACACACTTCTGAAAAGCTCACTCAGAACTGGTTTCCTTCTCTTGTCAACAGGTATGAACATTTAGGGCTGTAATTTTTCCACTTTAAATTTCCACTTCAATAATGTCATTAATGGAGTTGTTTTTGTAGTAGAACAATCTTCAATATGAGCTGGTTATCAACTGGAAAAGTAAGTGATCAATATTTGAATTATGTCTAGGATTAATTTGAGTAATTTTTAAAGTATAGTTTTTTAAAAAAACATTGAAAGCACTTTTCTGTATTTATTTTACTAAAGATAATTTATTGATTCATTTGATGTATTTTAGAGAGAAACATCCAGAAACCCAATTACATCCTACAGCAGAACCAAAACAAACTCTGTGAGGCGGAGGTAATCTAAGTCGATTAAAACATTTCAAAGATATTTGAAGATAGATTTGTCTTTCAGTGAATGTAATAGTTTTTTCCCCTGTTGTATAGAGATGACGTTTTTGCATTCAGGACCAATACACCCCTCAGTTCTGAGGTAAGTGTTACTAATGTGAGTCAGTTTTATGTATTGACATGTATCAGCATGAGAACTTAGAAAATTCAGGATTAAAGTTAACAGTCTTCTTTCACTTATTTCATTTTAGAAGGAGAACATAAACACCTGTGGCATACAGAGCAAGTAGGCCCCATTGAGAATGTTCTGTGACTTTTATTTGTCTTAAATATTAATATTTTGTTACAAATCTTTCTTAAATCTATACTTCCCATATTGTTTGACAGTGGCATCCACTCCCCAGTACTCCTCAGCACAACCAAGAAAGAGCAGCCTGTGGCGAAAGTAGGCATTCATTGTATGTTTGTGGAAACATTTTCTTCATGCTTGTGTACTCATGTCTGTCCTCTGCTGTATTCTGTGTTACAGAAGAAGGGGCATGTAAAAAAGCACCTGTTTAGTGACATAGACACAGAAAATGCCACAACAGATCTCAGCTGGCTGAGAGAGTCAGCCACAAAGTCCAAGCCCAAGGTTATCAAATACTCCAGGCAGGCGCCCATCAAACCTAGACCTGTCCCACACCATGCTTCTGGTAGGCCATTAAAGTTACATTCAGACTCAAAGTCTGAAAATTGTTGCATCACGACTGTATGCCAATAAAATTATTTGAAAACATCAGTAATTGCATACAGGTTTTGTTTAATTACAGTTGAATCTCCAGATTTAGTCCCAACCTTTCCAAGAGCTGGATTGGGTAATAACAAACCAACTCAGGTAAGGAATGATTAATGTTTTTGTAAATTGTGTGCTACAAGCTGCACTATTTTAAGTAACCACAGTGTGTCACTGTTGTATCAGAAAAACGGGCGCATGAAAAGGGACCTTGGTCAGCCAAAGGAGAGAGTAAAGCTAGCAGCAGCACCTAGCAGACGACATGCAGCTAAGAGGCCCAAGAGAGTTGCAGCCGCCTCTACCAGAAGCTACAAAGAGCCAGATACTGATGACAGTCAGCCAGAAGAACCTGAGGATCCTCCTGCTACCAAGGCAGGAGACAGACTTCTTTTTTTAAGCATTGTTACTGTTTTTTGTTTTTGTTTTTTTAAACGGTTAACAGGTACCACTTTGCTTTTTTAAGTAATCCTATTGGCAACAGTGTCAAGAGTAAACAAAAGATGAAGCAGACATGTTTATTAAAACATTTTGTAAATATATATAGTGTAAAAAGGCAAACTTCATCCTGCCTCCACACATTATATTGAATATCAAAATGCCTTTTTTCATGGACTTTCATGGCCGTCTTTTCAATACTCTAAAGGTATACAATTTTAAGCTCAGGTGTAGAAAATATATTTCTCAGTCACAGTGTTAATAAACTACTCACTAAACCATAGTGAGTTTTAAAAATACACATTTCATTTGGTGAAAAGACAAAAAAACAAACTTTCAAGCCAGTGCAACAATAATAATGTATATTTTGTACCTTTCTTTTCTTTATAAATAGTACTCATTCTCTGCAAAAACTGTGGAAGTTCATGCAACTCAAAAAAAAAAGAAAAAGACTGACAGCACCCAGCAAATGGAAAACAATATAAACCCATGCGCAAAGAAGCCAGCCACTTCCAAGGTCATTTGTGTTTAATGTCATCTTTACTAAGTGGTTATGTGAGAAATGGCTGGAGCAATATCATATTTATTTTTCTTCTGAATTTCAACAGAAATATTTTATAGACCAGCAGAGGAAGCATGAGAAAACCTCTGAGCGAGCAGCTGCTACCTACAGGAGAAAACGCAACAACAACCAGTCAGATTTTAAAAAACCTTCTGTACTTAAGGTAGGACATCAGTTCTGCACAGAAATGTTCTTATTACTTGTTGTCTTCAACTCACAGCTTTACATCTTTGCAGATACTAAGTGTTTATACACGTATTTGTTATAGATGGGTAATTCAGACTTAGATCATGTTTGATTTTTATAGAATTTACACAGCACATGTATAAGCAATCATGAACAAGTGGTAAATTTAAATGAGAAACGATGACATTCATAGGCTAACAGCTTCTCAGTTACAAGGTAGAACTTCCCTAAACCATGCCCTGCTTTACCCCTTTAACTCAACAGTGGAAAGCAATTTATAAAGATGTTAAACTATCAGCTGAGACCAGAAACTCACTAGAAAAACCCCAGATTTTTCTTATCAGACCTGGCAGCTATGTTTATCATATTTATACAGTCTTTGATCTGAATATATTTCAGTAGTTTATTATTTAACGTCAAAAGGAGAAATTTAATTTTTTTTGGCTGTATTTAGCTGAGAATATGCTGTGGTCTTAAATCTTCACCTGCAGGTTGTGTTTCTGAATGGATTTCACAGTATAATATGTTGTCATAAATAACATACTTTGTTCTCCAGCAGAGGCCTGAAAATGTTCCTCAAGAAACTTCAAAATTGAAAAAGACAAATGCCCAAGAACAGATGAGTTCATTGAAGGATTCCTGGGTTACTTGCCAGACCTCTTTCTGTCCATCCCCTCCTCTCATGGAAAAGATGAGATGTAAGATACAATAAAAAACGACTCTCTAGCGTCAGAGTTAGATAAGAGCCATTTGATCCCTCTGACAGCTGCTAATGTCTATTTAATGTTTAATGTTTGATCAAATGGTTTGTTAATTCCATCACAGTGGTGACATGTATCATGACCCCAATTCCCCCCTGACAACCTTAGACACTGTAAAATGTCAATAAAAACAGAATGCAGTGATTTGTAAATCATATTAACCCATATTTTGTTCACAATAGAACACAGAAAATAACATATTAAATGTTTAAACTGAGATATTTTACTATTTCATGAAAAATAATAGCTCATTTTGGATTTGATGGAAGCAATAAAAGGCTGGTAAACTAAGTGTGCTTAAAATGAAACCACTGGAGAAAGATTATGCACTTAATTAGATTGATTGGCACAGGTTAGTAACGTGATTTGGGGGTAAAAAGTGCATTTCTCAGAAGTAAAGATGACAGGTTCATCTGAAATTCATTTCAAAATGAACTTGAATTTTGTCTTAAAATGATACATTTTTCACTTCTTTCTATTCTGAATTAAATATGGGTTTATGAACTTTTCAAATCATTGGATTGTGTTTTTATTTTTCACTGCATTGCAATTTTTTCAGAATTCAGGTTGTACTTAATAGTCATTTTAACATTAGAAAAAAAAGTTTTCCTTTAGTGACACATATTTTTTCTTCAGCAGAAGAGTGGATGGTAATCTTTGATTTTCATTATTGTGTAGAAACATTGACTCTCAAAAGGTGAGATCGTCAGAAACGCTAACCTAACGTATTACTCCGAGTCATAATGATGAGTCTCGTTATCTTTCTTAACATTTATATTTGTAAAAAATTATACTCTTCACACAAAACCCCCTTTTTGTAACGCTGGTTCTTTATCAGCTGTTAGATATTTGTATAAACCCCTGTGAAACAATTTGGTGCCGGCAATGTGTGTTTCCATGGCAGTGAAACCTTTTCACTCTAAACACTTTATGTAAAGCATTGCATAAAGAAACCTTTTGCTCTCCAACCTCTATGTAGAGGAACTTGTATATATTGACCTTCTACTCTTTGTCCAACTTCTGAAGCCAGCTGTTTGAACATCTGTGCTTATTTTGGATCCCCGCAGCTGCTGATAGGTCAGTCCCAACCTTGGATTTGACCTGCTCCCCTCTTCTCACCCCGCGGGGATCCCCGCTGCCTGCCTCCCCTAAGCCTTCTTGCCAAGACACCCCCTCGCCAGTCCTGCTGCTACCCAAACCTAAAGTCAGAAGTAAAGAAATGTGCAAGTCTTCTTTCTACACTGCAGAAAAGAATCATGGCTCATCCAAGACTCATTCTAAGCAGTCTGTCCCTTCTCTCACTTCACTTGGAGGACAAATCCCTGCACCTCCGACTGAACTTAGTGCAGCAAAGGTACATCACCTTTCTGACATATTATGGCACTGTGGTAAGGTATCTGTCAAGGGTTAAAACAGAAAGAAAGTGTTTTAGGGTAGAAAAATACTTGTTTCACATTCACCCTAAAAAACGGCACAGTGCAAAATATATGAGTATGGGTTTTTTCTAATTCGTTGAGTTGAAAGTATATTTTTTTTATTTCTGAACATTGCTTCAGCAAATAGTGGAGTATTCCAGTGTGGGTGGTGTTCTGTTATTAAAGAAAATAAATAACAAAGTAAGATGGAAAGGGTAGTCACACCTAACTCAGCAAAAAGGCCAGAAGGGAAAGAGTGAGGAGGCCTTATTGATTTAATTTGTCTTTGCTCCTCTTTGTATAAAGTTAGTCCAGTATACTGCACATCTGTAGCGATCCGCCGTGGGCTGAGTTGTTAAATTCATCTGGACTCACCATAAAGATGTTTATACACTCATTTTGGCATCTTTGTCAGGTCTTTAAGCTATTCATGCACTAACTCTGCATAGATGTTATTGATGTCAGTCAACAGTCTTGTGAGAATCAGTAGCACAACTTGAATAGTAGCGTGAGTTATTATAACTCCCTCCCCTTAAAAACCTTATTTTGAACCTTGTCCTTTATAAGCAACTGGAAAGTTTGATTTGCAAACTGCTAAATTCTACTCCAGACAGTTATTTTCTCTAACATGAGATGGCTACGGCTAAACGAAGCCATTCTTATGAGTTAGCCATGTGAGGAATTCCTAATAAATAGATCTTTTAATTATGGGGAAATGCACATGATGATTGAAATGACCTACTTAATGCCGTACAGAGCAGATCATGGCTTTGCAGCACTTAATCTGTGCTTCTTCATGCATTGTGGGAAATGTCTTTTTCATTTATTGTCACTTATCTATGGCAGACATGATCATTAGCTAACCACAAAACGAGTTACCATATTTTTTTTTTGACATTATTTCTCATCACTTTCTGCCGCCTTCAATCTTCTATTTGTTTCCAGATTAGTACAATCGAACAGCATCTTTCTTCAGCACCTCATTCTCCTTTGTCCACTCGACCCCTGCTGACATCCACACTCCTTGAGCTGGACAAACCACCCTTGCCTTCTCCTGCTCAGTCACCATTTCCAAATGACACAATTAGCCATGGCCACCGCTGTAGTTTGAGTAATGTGTCTTCAATATCCCAGATTTCACTAAGCTTATCATCTATTAACTCATCAGTACTCACCAGCAAAGTTAAGGACGGTCCCACTGTTGCCCTGGCTCTATCTGTTAAAGCAGAGGTATTGGCTCTTTACTGATTTTTGGTTTCTTTTTTTGATTAATGTAACTTTACAGCTGAAGAACAAAAAAAACTTTAAGAACACTAAATCACTCAAACTAACTAACTCATTACTGTCCTCCTGATAGATGACGCCACTGTCAGACCAAGAGTCAAAACTCGCACAGTCTCATGTTTCAGGTAAAATAAACGTTTAACTTGTTTTTTGGGGGGGTTTGCCATAAATTTCCTGGTTGCTACAGTTTAATTCCACTGTTAGGTCCACTCTGCACCAAATTAAAGTTGCGCTTCATTATAAAATGCCATCCTATCTAATTGTCACATCTGATTTTTGAAACAGGGCCCAGCCGCAAGCGCCACATTTCCTTGTCTAGTGATTCAGAGGACGAGGAGACAGAAGAGAGTATGAGAAGCAAGATGAGAGGGAATCACTCTCCTCATTTGAAGCCACGGAAATTATTCAAGTCGTGTAAGACATATTCAGAGTCTCTTACATAGATAAGCACAGGAAAACCTTAACTACACATGCCTTAATCAGACAAGCTAACATGTGTTTCAACTTTGGCACAGGAAGTTTCTTCATGTGGTTTTTTTTTTTTAGATCAGGATTTTACTACATCCAAATCTAATCTAAGGTGATCTATCTGAATGTATTTTTTGGAACTATTTTGTTAAATTGACGGTGTTAAATTATATGTGATGTAAAAGAGATACACAGGAAGTCAAAATATTCCTTGCAGCACAGTCAAAACACCTTTGTTTTTTTATAACTATATGATTTAGGATGTAGTGAGGATATTTAAGATATCAGTGGCATCTTTAAAAGATCTGGTAAAAAAAACTATGAAACATTCTTGAATCAGAATTTGACCCTAATGTTGTCCTTTCTAATATGTTAATGTTCCTGTTTGTTACCTACAGTTGAGGTGCCTGCTGTGGATGAGTTGAGCCAGGTGAAGTCTTCCTCTGGTCATTGGGAGGGTGAAGTAACAGATGGAGACGTGGACATTGATGAAGGTTTAGATTTGCCAGAAATTGCTGTAAACCCAAGAAACATGTGTCAGCAGTTGAGCTCGGAGCTCAAGAAGAAGTTCCAGGTTGGAAATGTGTCCAGACATACAACATAGTTAGAGAATAGTGCTGCACACTACATTGCATCTGTGCTGTGTTCACAATTTAAAGGAACACTTAATGTTGTGAGAAATCTAGTATGTGGTAAACATGTATTTGAGACAGCAGTGTGTACTGCTGTTGAATGATTACTTACAAAACTGCTACATAACCATATATGTTCATGTTCAGAAACGTTACAGCATGATGGAGCTTTACAACAAGCAGTCTTTGAAGACCGTCCAGCAACACGTCTCTTCCATTAATATGCAAATTACCAAATGCAGGTCAGTTAGTTTGTCAGTGTGTAAATGAACTATAAGTCTGATCTTTTCGGTTAATATGCAACATTTGTTATCGCCAACCTTTAATTAATTTGATGGCCGATAGCACACTAACAGAGAAGTCCTGAAAGGCAAGTGAGAATCTATAGTGATCATTTTATTTTAACCTAAATTATTTTCTCTTGTGTGTTCATAACTGGAGAATATGAAAAAGAAAGATTTGGCAGAATAATCTATTCAAAAAAAAATGTGTATCTGGGCTTCTTCACACAGGGGTCCTTAGCAAATGTGAAATCTAGTTAGAAGTCAGTTTGCTGTGTTAATAAATCCTTTTTATGTTTTATTGGCTACAACCCTACAGTGGTCTTTCGTGAGTGTGATAGGGCACTGTAACCTTTGTTTGTATTTCCTTGTAGATTTCTACTTTTCTGGTTAATTGTCTGTCCTCTCTACAGGACTCAGAGGCTTAAACAGATTCAGAAGGTCCTCCTGGAGGAGATACACAAATTGGAGCAGGATGACACTGTGCTGAAAAACATGGATAATGACCTCACTGTAGGTTATTCTGACTCTGTCTGCCACATAGAGAAAATGCAGAAAGCGATATTAAAAACAAAATATCCAGCCATACAATGTTCTGTTGAATAATACCTGCCGCCAGGATGATCTGTTGTAGATTTGACCAGTGCCAATGGTTTTTCCTTATACAGATGTACTGGAAAAAACAGATGACGGCTTTCCATTCTTACCAGAAGCAGGAAATCACAAGGTGAAATTAAAGCGTGTGTTTGTGTGTGTTTGAGTACTAAAAGAGTCTTATAATTCTGTTTTCCACACTCTGATCAATGGTGTCCTTTCAGGTTTAAAGAAGAATACACAGAATTATCTAATTTTTCTGTTGGAAGAAAGATTAAAACTTTTGATTTGAAAAAAGCTTTTTTCATTAAGCTTGAAATCATCAACTATTCTTCTTCCTATCATTTAGCTGGGGTTATCGTAAGCATTCCCTCCATAGTTACACTGCTAGTAGCTGAAAATAAAAATAAAGCACCCCCATTTATCAACTTCCCCCATATGGTAATTAACACACATAATCTATACAGTCGTTTCAGATATGTCTGACTTCGTCACTCAGTGAGTATATGAGAAACCAATATCAGTATTATTCCTTTGATAAACATATATTTTATTAATTGCCATTTATGCCCTCTGTTTTAAAAAAATTCCATATGCAGTTTATTATGCTGCTAACTCCTCGAATCTGAGAAGGGATTGTATTAAATGGGTCCTTTAGCCACAATACTCTGCAGTCCATACTTGTGTCACTAATTTGTCGTTTGTTCTTTGTTATCTTGGTAGTTCCATCCTGAGTGACACGATAGCCACGAAAATATTTAAAAATGTGTAAAAGAAATCAGATATACAGCTCCATGGTTGTCTGTCTCCTTATTTCCAGAAATGAGCTCCTGAAGAGAGCGCTTCAGAGTAACACGTGCAACAGCTTGGAGTATGAGGAGAGAATATTCACATCTGAGGTGTGATCCTCATGCATAGACTTCACAGTATATCTAATATTTGCTTCATTGTGTTGCTTGAGTGCAGTCTGTAGCTGTAACTCAAAATTCAGCTTTGAATAATCAGTGTTTATGTGTTTTAATTTAGAAGAGGTCATCTGCCTGTCAAGCTGTCTATCAAATATGACTTTTGCTGAGTGGCCTTTGTGACATTTTGCTATCTCTTTTATTCTCCCCCTGTGTGTCCTGACTGTGTCATATTCTTTATTACCACTCCCAAAAACCCTGCTGCTGTTTGTGCTGTTTTCAGATGTGCACGATCAGAAAAGACATGAAGTCAGTTCAGGACAAATTCCTCAGTGAGATGGTGAGTATGAACAGGTGAAACTTCAGGAAACAGAGAAGAGCTGGGCTTGCATTGTGTGTCTTTAATGTTGTGTCCATCACTCTGTCAAAAGAACAATGGTTCTGTGAAAGCTTGTGCATAAGCACGTACCATTGAAAGAAAAGTATGACTCAGATGATGTTGTGTAAGATCTCAAATTAAGCGTCTTTCTCGAATGTTTCTTTGTGTCCTTTATAGCTGGAGGGAGAGCTCCAGAGAGTCAAGAAAGGACTGCATGCTTTGTTCTTCCCCTGATGAGGGAGCCGGGTTTGAGTTCAACACTGTCCCGGAACGCAATAAAGCAGGTTGTGTGTTTCGTGCTGTCCTAGGCAGTTCTGCTGTGCTCAAAGTATTTTCATGCAGTGTTTATTTTTCTGGATTCTGCTTTGATTCCATGCAGATGTCTTTGGTTTATTCTAATGGTGCTTTGTTCCAGTGTTTGGGATTTTATTGGAAATGTTGTGTTCTGGTGTTATTTTATGGCTTTTATAAATTGAATAAGTTTTGGTGTTATTGTAAGCTCTGCCATGCTATTCATTGACTTGACTCTATTTTTAACCCTAATTCTTGATTTATTCATTGAAGCTTGTTAAGTACTAGAAATGGTCAAGTAAACTTTCAAGATCTTAATTGTATTGATTGTTTTTTAATAACTCCTCTACCATATTGTTAAATGAAAATAAAGTTGTTTTAAAAATAAATGAGGCAGCACAGTTTAAAAAAAAGGCCTTGTATTTTGAAGACAAGTAAGTGCTTACAAAGGTATTTCTCTTTTCAGTGAAGACGTCGACGGTCCCATTCTGATTGACATACTGTATGTACAGTTAATATCAAATTCAACCCCCAATGCCACCTCCCCCACGCTGCACAGTCTTTACACAGTCTTGACACATTATTCATCAGTTAAGAAAAGGTGAAGCTGGTCACATGCACAACTTCTTCCCACTACACAGATTCACACAATCTTGTCAGGAGTCCATGAATTAGTACAAAAAAAAGAAAAAAAAACAATGACTGAATGACAAGATTGTTTTGTTTTTGTTTTTTTAATACTCTGCTCTTGTCCTGAGAGTCAGAGGCTCCACCAAAGTCTCTTCCACCTGCCAGTTTCCACGTTTGGCACTCAGCAGTCTCCAGGACACGCCAGTGCTAACATTACCATCATCATCTCTCCCATACCCGTGACTTCATACTGATAATATGATGGTCAAGGGTGGCGGAAGATTCTTAAAAAAAGGCGCGCCGAAGACAGAAAGGCTCCGGGCTCTTTGAACTGTCGCCACTGAGCAGCTTCTAGCAGCTTCAGGAAATGTCAAAGCTCAGCATTTCTTCACAGAAGAAACTCCACACTTTCACGGTCGGTGGAACCTGGAGAGACAAATAGAAAGAAAGGGAATAGAAATAAATGGTGAGAGCAAGAGGGTGCCTTTGTTACCAGATGCCCTTCTGTTATTGCAGCCATTAATCAGTTCTATGGCTCTATTTTTAGCACAGCCGTTTACAGTGCTGAGAAGCCAGGCACGTACACTCCTACCCTCCCTCTAGGTCACTGTTACAACTCACGAGGTCTCGTGCTTTTCAAACATGATTAAGCCGAGGACACGGTGGCCTTTCATCATGCTTTGCTACCTGGTAGTGAGAACTCTCTGGAGGACAACCTCCCCCTCCCCATTATAGCACTCCCATCTATCTTTAGCTCCTGCATGCACCTCTGTATGCTCAAGGAGAGCTAAATTTAGACTGCTGCAGCTTAGAATAGAGCATCAACCCATGCATGCATGTTCTTCCAAACACAGGCAGGCGTTTCCAAATGCTGACCTCGTTAGATGTTTGCTTGAGGCATGCACTTCCATCTCGGTGCTCTTAAACTCGTTCAGCTCTTTCCGGATTGCAGCCTGTTGGGAAGAGGAAAAAATGCATCAGTGCATCAAGCAGCAAAGCAACAACAGGAAGAAAGAAATATATATATATATTTGTGTATAAAATCAGGCTAAAAAGTTTAAAGAGGACAGGGGATTTTGTGAGATAAGCTGATAACAGCAACTTGCAGTGCTGGATAGCCTGAGTAATAGGTCAATGGGGAATTTGGGAAAAGATGTTGGGTATTTGTTTAATCCAACTGACTTAAATAGTGAAATTGATTTTGGCGATAAGTCCTGAGTGAGTGGTGGCAATAAGACATAGAGATCAACGTGATGTGACTGCACTATCCAATACATACCTTGTCTGCTGCTGACAGACGAGTCCAGGGCTTGTCTGCTCTCCTGTCGTAGTCCTGAGCTTTAGCTACCTCCACATAGTCACTGAAGCGGATGAGGATCTTTCTGTCCCGCAGTTCATCTACCGTGGGCCGCTGGTTGAGCTGGAAGAGACAAGAAGGTGCCAAACATTTGTCACCGTCTGTTGTTTACATTGAAATAACCAGAGCATCAGAACAGTGTATTTAATAGAAACGGAGTCTCACCTTTCTGTTTAGCCGCTGTTTGATCTCCCTCCTCTCCTCTTGTTCTGTCTGGTCGTTTCTCTCTAAGAAAGTAAAAACAGCTCCTTTTAAAAATTCATAATTACATTTTTAAAAAATGAAGAAAAAAGTGTACTCATGCGTTGTTTACTGCGCTGATTAATGCATGCGCTTGATGTATTAAATATGGCATGCCTCTCTGTGAGATACTTCGCTGTGAGTGAAATATTCGGGAGTAGTTTTGCGGTGTTTGAACTCACGTTTCAAAATGTTCCGACTCTCCAGCTCCTCCACATTCGGTCTCTGGCTCAGCCTCCTGCGGAGAAACACCAAAACCACGTTTTGAACCATCGTATCTTCAGATAACCTGTCCGGTCCTCTTTAAACGGGCTGCAGCTTCTTCGCTGTGCGCGTTCTCGAGAGGAATCCCCTATGTTTCCATCTCGCATCCAAACCGCGGCTGTGAGACTTCAGCGGAGGCGCTCCCCACATCTGGAACAATCAGCGAAGCGAATTCTCCTTTTTTGTTGTTGTTATTATTATTTTGAGAAGTCTGCTAATTATTTCTCGGGTACTGTGTTCTGCATCTCAGATGCGGTAGTATCTGCTGCACAACGCCGCAGCAGTGAAGGCTCTCCTCTCTACTACTCGCTACACGCGCTTTTCAACTGGGTCGTGATGAGCTGCTGGTGCGCGACTCCCCCCAGTCTCCCTGGTTACTGCATGCCGAATTAATGGAGGCGGGGCATAGCGGGCTCTCGCTAAAGGCATCCCCAGCCTCCTCCTGATGTGCGCTGGACTACTGCCACAGTCATCTCTCACCCTCTTTGTTGCACCAGTTGAATTCAGTTTTTCCTATTTTGTTTTTGTTTTTTAAATGAGGAAATATTGTTATAAAAAACATAATTTACTTTGTGATATAATACAATCTCTTAGTGGTGGTGCTCAAATGACTGAATTTAGGCTCCCACATGCTGACCCATCACCATCAAAGAGCCCAAAAGGTCTTCAAAGTTCAATATCTTTTGCTGCTGCTGACATTTATTATTTATACAAAGGGCTCAGCTTCAGACAGCGTGCGGCACACATCACAGTGCACCTCTACAGGTGGAAAGGACAGAGAGGGTAGAGCACAGCAGGGCTCTCTTTATCCTTTTGACCAAACCAATATTTGGACTCTTTATAGTTCTTGTTCTGTAACAGATCAAAGTTAAGTCACATAGAACGAGCTGAATGAGGTTTTGTATGTTTATCGCTGGATAGATGGGCACATAGCAGCCAATTAAATTGTTGTATTCTAAAAGTCTGTTAATACAATAGAAAACCACATCTGTGAGAGAGCTGTTTTCACCATCCATGCACAAACTATGCAGGTCTCTGTTGCACTGTGTAATGAGCATTAAGCGCAAACTCATTTTCTTGACGTGCCTTTTAATTAAGGGACACAAAACTGGCAGAAAAAAAAGATAGCGGAAAAATCTGGTGTGTGATTTTTATTTTTTCAGATGCTCTCAAATGCTGTGTTTTTAGTCAACACTGCATAGGATAATGAGTACATCCAAGCAACAAGTCTTTGTTAATTAACATGTGTGACCAGACACAGCACGTGGAGTCGCATGAGGAATTATTCAATAGCTTGGCTCCCTTGGTGAGGTCTCCTCTGAGACGTGTGATTAGAAATGGAACAAAAAGCAGAAGGGTGTCTACAATGATTACAGCATTTTGTTCCATCAGAATATGAGGATCCCATCTTTATAAACATATACATGCACACATATGTATTTATTAAGCCTTACTTAATTTTTTTATGTATATTTGTGTGAATGCCAATATCTTAAAACCTCATTGGGGGGAAACAGCCCAACGTGCTGCTTTTCTTTGCCTCATGACTCTTCGATAAACAAAGAAAAAGTGTTCTCACAGCTCCGAGGATATTACATTTTAAACACATGGAACAGGAATATCGCTTCCAATGCCCTAGTGGATGCCACCAGCCACACTATTATTGACCTGATCGCCTTGTTGCTTAGCAACGATACTTGGTATCCTTAAGACAATACAGTCTTCCTGCACAAATTCTCTCTTCTGCCTAGTAACACAGGGGAGGGGATTTCACTACTCCAGAAAGAGCCCTATGCGCTTTATGCAGAAGCTGTGGCTATTTTTAGAAACAGCCCCTTAATTATATTTTTTTGGTCTTTGTGGGTGAGTTGAATAAATAACACATTACTGTCAAGATTGGATGCTATTTTGGTGGGCAAATGAGATTTCCTTGTGAGATGTATGAATCACGAAAGCTACATTACCCCTCTGCTCTCAAGTGAGGAGATTTTATATTTTGGGGAACCCTGAATATCCACACTCTGACTCATAACTGTAACGCTACATCACCCACCGCTTTCTGAACGAGAAGAAGTAAGATGTTTAAAAGGGATCCCCCAGAATACTGCAATGACGCATAAACGCCCATCGGTTTAGGGATCTCCATTAGACACTTGAGTTGAGATGTTCGCAGGAAAATGAGTTAAAATAGAAAACCAAACTATGCCTGCCGGGGGAGGAATACAAAAAAAATCAAAACAATAGAAACGCCCATGTGTGGTTGATGGAGGCGCTCGATCTTTTGTTTCAGCTGCCAACTGCAACAAGGAGACGAAATTGGCCATTCCAAGCTTCCTTCATGTTTCAAGTACAGTAGCAAACCCCCCACCCCCTCCTGCTATTATTTCTGCTGCTATAACTCCCCGACATTTATGGAGAGGAGGGAGCGCATGGGGAGATGCATTATTGAACAGTGTCAGGAGCTAAGATTGGAAACAGCACAGTATGACTGCAGCACAAGTGCCAGGTGGTGCGATTCTAAAGATAGAAAGGTCATTTATCACTGACAGGATGGATGATCATTCAGCATGAGTACAGAGAGGTAGATTTTTTTTTCTCTGCCGCTTAACTCATATGAATTGTATTGAACCCAGATCATTCTACAAACCTGGGCAGTGCAGAGGTTCACCCAAATAAGACTGCTTTGGGTATCCCCACTGATGCTCCTTTGATTTATGGCTGTCTAAATTCTTTACAAAATGAAATCAAGAAGGAGTAGTTCAGCAAAAGCCAGTGCTCTGTATATACGTCTTTATGTAACAACCGCTGTGCTACAAGTGGAACTTCTCCGTCTTGAAATATAGACCCTGAAGCGCTTATGTAAGCTACAGCCATGCTCCATCCTCACCTTTGAGTAGAGTGTTTTTGCTCGAGAATGCTTTAAACCTGTTTTCCTCTCCCCCAAATAATAATATATTTTCCTCCAGTAAATCTAAGAAAATGAGGAGGCGGGAGTATTATTAGTTCTCCCGCAGACAGACTGTAGATCTTGTTCTTTAGAAAGTGTGGGTGGCACTCTGCGCTTGGCTGGGAGTTATTGCATAGTGGGTTATGCAACACTGTGCCGTGCCCCTGTTTGATACGGCTGTGTTAAAGAGCCCCAGTCTTGTGACACGAGACCTCCGCTGTTAGTTTTTGAACATCAAATTTCTCACTTACATTAGAAAAGAAAAGAAAAAAAAATTAATGTCCTGGCAGCGCTTTTGTACAGAGACATTTCCTGGAAGAACTGTCTGTCTGTACCCGTTGTATTCCAGAAAGCTGAAGAGTGGCAAGTTTTTAAAGGCATCTAAGAATTTCTGGTACATTTTTTATTCTGCGGAATATATTAAATTGTTTTATTCAGTTTGGCCTTGTTTGAATAGATGTAGTATTACCACAATGGGTAACTTCTAAGTTTAAAACTAAGAACATAACAAAACATTCCAAAACTAAGAACTGACCTTTAGTAACAAAAAAAAAAAGAACTACACATAAGCAATCTGAGCAGATTGTGCAAGATAAATCAAGTCTGTGCAAAAGACTCGGATAATCCAGTTAGAGCCAATGTTTATCTCACACCTCCACCTACTCTTAGCTGTTGTGTAACCCAGGCAATTAAGAATATACGTTTACCCTGGAAAGACACTGCCCAGATGTTTTTTGGGCTTACAGTGCATTGTTACATAATGAATTACATGGAGACTGCACGACACTAATATGGAACCATGGCTTTAAAACCCCCCCAGCAAAGTTGATGTTACTGAGTTAAAAGATATCTTCACAAGGCAACCTACATAACCTAAACTGCTTTTTCTAAAATGACCAAGGTTTTGTTGCAGGTATTATGACAAATTAATCACTAATACTCCACAGACAGCAGTCAAAAGAATATTTCATAGCTTACTTGGCGAGTTTCATCTCAATCTGCTGGCGAATTTCCTGGCGCTCCTGATCACTCCTTGCTGGGAAGATATTCCTGTCTTCCAGCTCCTGCTTGCTGGGCCTGTTTCGTAGTTTGAAAGCCAGCAACTCCTTCCTTAGCCTGCGAGGAAGTGTGCCTACAACCACGCATGCAAGCATTAAAACACAGAGCGCTGTCACTTATTTTTAAACTTTGGAGAACTTTGTAAGGGATTTCTTCCTATTCATATCCTAACAATGGCTGCCAATGGCTACTTTATCTCATCCAAACCTCCACACTAACAGATAATTGTTTACAGTGGCGTTTGGAAATATTTGGGCAGAAACTTGTTGGGTGTTTTGCTGTGTAGTATAAGACAGTGGATTACACATGGTAAAGTTCATACTTGAAAATTAAGTGTTCAGGTATTTCTTATCACCAATAACCAAGCCCTCATGTCTCCTTATCATGCACAACATGTGAATAAGAACAAGTGGAACAGGACAGTGTGCATTAGAAAAAAAAGTGAAATGAATTCAAACTTGTGCACCTAATTCTTGTTTTTAAAGCGATTAAAGATGTATACTGTACAATCACTCCACTCTAGAAAAGAACAATTAAATGAAATCATTAAAATCCTGAAATGAGCAGAACATTTGTGCCCATAATGAGTGTAAGCTTACTCAAAAATCCTAAAATTGATGCAAATGCAAGACTTTCATCCCGTTGAGTGTAAATGTTTCATTTGTAAAACAAGTGCACCCTGTTCAAAACCAGAATGTGCAAACTCTGCATGCACTTTTACATTGGCCAACCCACCAGAGATAACAGACTCGTTCCAGCCGTCCAAGTCGGTGGGGAGGCCTGAGGTGTTGGAGAAGCACTGGTCCAGCCGCACATTCTCCTTGTTCTCCTCTGCCTCCTTCTTGGGCCAGTCAGACCCTCCAAACCCCACACAACTTCCCCCCAGAGATGATGTGTGTTGGTTGTCTGAGCTGCAGGAGCGAGAGAGCCGTCCGTCGGAGCACCACATCCGTGGGGGTGAGCCCTGCTCACACCCATCGTGGACACTGAGGAACATGATGCGGATGTGGACAGTGGATTTAAAAGCAACATTTTAGTTGAGGAAATTATAGGCCATTATAATATACAAAATACTATCACAGTATATTAGATGCAGACTATATTACGATGAAGTCATAAATTGACGTAGTAGAATAGTGATAAACCAACAAAAGAGCTCTGTAGCAATCCAGTGGCAATGGTAAAAGGCAAAATCACATGTAAACAGCTGTATGGGTTCACTTCAGACTCACCTCTCCTGTCTGTTCTTAGAAGCGAAAGCTCTTTGCAGTTCCTCCATTATGCAGCTAGGGGGCATGGGAGGGTGTATCATATTGCCTAGATGTGGGGACCCTGAGGGGTTGGCCAGAGGCCCTCTTAGTGGCAGGGTCATTGAGGCCAGACTTTCTGTGGCCCTGGGTAGAGGCTCCTTGGGGAGGTAGGAGTTGGGCAGATGAATAGGGAGTGATAGAGGACCTGAATCTGACAAATGAAGATGAGCAGGTTAATTAATGTCTTTTTATCTATCTTTAGCATATTATTTTATTTCTCTATTATTTGTTTATTTCTTGACATCTGCTAAATATGACAAGAGAATGGCGTGTGTGAAGGAAATGAGGTTTTTGCAAGGATTTCGTGCAAAGAAATGAGATTGATATTTGTGCTCTGCAGTTTTTATTGAACCACACAGTGATGTGAAAAAGAAAGTACACTCTCTTTCAGTGCTAAGGTTTAATTTATCAGGACATAATAAAAAATTCATATGGTCCTTAGCAGGCAGGTATAGTGTGTTATTATTCATTTACCAAAAGCTGCACAATACATGCATAAATCCAGAAGCAGTGTGTGAAAAACACTTTTACTGATTAATATAAGTAGCAGCTAGGTTTTGCTAGTCACATGCATTTGATTAACTGACCATCAGTAAATGTGAGCACCTCTCTTGTATGGAATTATGTTTTATGACAAAAGTATAAGTTTGAATTCAGTACGCCTTACTACTTAATTTAAAGATCTAGGACTATTACTTTTAACGCAGTATTTTATAACTGTGGTACTGGTACTTTTACTTAAGGAAAGGAAACAGTTTCTCCACCACTGAGTGGTGTTGATGGTGGAGAAAACACTGTCAAGCACATCTTCCAAAAATAGTCCATTGGTGTTTAATTGCATTGCACTGTGTTGACTCTAAAGGGTACATTCACATCACATTTACACTTATTAAAAATAAATGTCTTTGCTTGTTATCTTGCTTCAATTGTATTTACCAGCATACAGTTCAGATAGAGACATGCTTTATACAGCTCTTACAGTGCTATTTGCACCCTTTCTTATTTTCATGATTTTCTGGATATTTGTTGCACTTGAATGTTTCAGATCACCAAAAAAAATTTATATTTTAATATTAGACAAACATAACTTAAGTAAATACTAAAAATATGAGCCATACCCTGACCTGCTGAATCGAGAAATCACTTAAATAGAACATGTCTGACAAAGTGAGGTTGGCTAAAAGACTTCAAAAAGCAACCCATCATGCTGTGATCTGGAAACAGATGAGAAAGTCATTGACATCCATCAGACTGAAAAGGGTTACAATGTCATTTCTAAGGCTTTGGGATTCCACCGAGAGGCATGATCCACAAATGGAGAAAACCTGGAACAGTGGAGAACCTTCCCAGGAGTGACTAGCCTACCAAAATTACTTCAAAAGCCCATCGACAACTTATGCGGAAGGTCACAAAACAACCCACAACAACATCTGAAGACCTGCAGGCCTCACTTGCCTCAGTTAATGTCAGTATTCATGATTCAACAATAAGAAAATAGGCAAAACTGGCAGAAGTGTGCTGAGGAGAAAACCAGTGCTGCCCAAAAAAAACACAAAGGCTTGTCTCACATTTGCTGAAAACATCTCGATGATCCCCTAGGACTTTTGGGAAAATATTCTCTGGGCTGATGAGACAAAAGCTGAACTTTTTGAATTATTTTTTCAGTAAAATCTGGTGTGAACCTATGACAGCATTTCATAAAAAGAACATCATAACAGTATTCAAACATGGGGGTGGTAGAGTGATGGTCTGGGGCGGCTTTGCTGCTTCAGGACCTGGATGACTTGTTCTAATGGATGGAACCATGAACTCTGTTCTGTACAGGAAACCCTGAAGGAGAATATCCAGCCATCGGTTCATGCCCTGAGGCTAAAACACTTTGGGCTATGCAGCAGGACAATGACCTGAAACACACCAGTGTACCTCTGGATGGCTCAAAAAACACTGACCTAGTCAAAGTCCAGATTTAAATCAGATTGAGATGCTTTGGCATGACCTTAAACAAGCCACCCAAAAACCCTCCAACGTGGCTAAATGCTCCACTCCACCGTGAGAGACTAGTAGTTGTCACAAATGCTCGATTGCTGCAGTTCTTGCAACAAAGGTTGTTTAGGGGGCAATTACTTTTTCACACAGGCTGGATCGCCTTTCTCCCTTAATAAATTAAATTATCCTTTAAAAACTGCATTTTGTATTTGCTCAGGGTATATTTGTCTAATATTAAAATGTATTTGATCATCTAAAACAAATTCGGAAATCAAGAAGAGGGTAAATATGTTTTCACGCCACTATATGTGGATGAAAATGACAGTTATTTACTCAGCACTCACCATCTCCAGTACTCAGCTGGGGCAAAAGTTTTGGAGGTACTTGTGGTGGGGAAGTTCCTGGAGGAATCTCTTCCTCTGATCTCTCTTCCATCTGTTCTCCCATGTCTTGCAGTCCCTCAGGTAAATCCCCTGCAGGGTGCACCTCCTCATTTCCCTCCTCCTCCTGTAGTCGCACATTTTCCTCCACCCGATCACAGTCTTGGAAAGGAGCGGCTACTGAAGAACATTAAAGAAGGAGGAAAAAAGGCATTTATTCAAATAGTCTCAATCAAAGAGTTTCACAGCACATAATCTATAAAATGTCATTTTGATTGATTCCAAAAGCTGGAGACAGCTCGTTTATGGACTTTTGTTACAGAGAAATCATACTTAATATGTGTGGAGAAACCATGCAAACTCTCATTTACTTTGGCTAAATACAAAGTAAATGAAAATTCCTCAGTTTCCGCCTGATTTAAAAACTTGACACTTAAAATCTGCCAAAGCCTCTCTTTAAAAAATTAACAAAATGTACTTATTTGCTGCACCAGTTCCAAACACATCCAAGCATTCACAAATTCCCTAGTTTTGTAATTATTCCAGCCGAGCATGACGATTAAAATCCCTTTGCCTTTGCTGCCCTCTACTGGTACAAAGTGCCAAAAACGGGTTCATAAACAAGCATCTCAGTTTCATTTGAGAAAGCCAGCACAGTGGATTACACTTGCATTGCAAAATGTTTACATCCAACTCAAGGCTTTCCTTATGATATCTTGCAATACATAAACCAATAATTTAATTCTAAAGTCAACATACATTTGTGAGCTTTTGTGAGAAAGTAACAAAATAAAGTTCCTCTCTTCCTTTCGTTTTTCCCTCCAAACAGCATTTTATCAAATTGCGGCAACATTATACCATATTGATCTTTTGATGCTGGGTTAAAGACATCCAGCCACGTCCACTTCACAAATCCATTTCCCCCTCATCTGTTGCTTTTGCAGTTCCATAATATCCATTGATTAGTTTACATTGAGTACAGCAGGAGATTGTCCTACCTGAAGGGGGATGCTCCTCCTCAGGACCAAGGTATTCCACACTGCTTACTGTGAGGTTTGGATTCAATGGTCCCCCAAATCCTCCAAGTAAGACCGCACCATCGGAGCAGCAGCCTTGGGTGGGGGAGTTTGGGTCGTGGCATAGAAGGCCACTCGATAATGCTACATCTGTGAATGGAGAATGAAACTGAATGTAGTTCATTTGTTGGTGAGAGTAGTTCACCCATAAGAATACACACACGTGATATAAAGCTAGATAGAATTCGTTTTTAAGTTCTTCCAAATTAGCTTTGAATTTATAGAATAACCAATCAGATTGCAGCTCTTAACTGGACATTGTGTCCAGATAAGAACAATTATCAGAGAGCAGTTATCAGCAGGATGGGCTGAAAAACACTGCTGCACACCTCTGATGTGACCAACTGTGATTTCCCTAAATGACATTCACTCTTTCTGTCACCTTCATTCAACATCAGTCTCCATTACAGCAAGGCCATCACATTTAGTCTTGTCTTCAGCAAATATTATGCTGCTTTTAAAAGTAGACACACAAGGTGACTCGGGATAAATCAATATTAAGGTCCGTATACTTTGAGTGGATCCTAACATTATGATTGCATCTAAAAAAAATAAATAAATCAAATTAATAGAAAATAAACATTAAATGCATTTTTGCAGCAGCAGCAATCTGATATCGTAGCCATTACATTTTAGCCTCGAAATTTGAAGATGGTTGTCATGCAGCTATTAATTTGCCCTATACAGATTTTGCTCACTCTGCTTATATTTTAAAACAAAATACAATGTTTCTAATTAACCTTTTTTTAAGGAAAAGGAAAAGAAGTTTAAAATTGTTAAATAAAATTAAAAGTGGGTATCAATTTTTTTAAAATTTAGAAATAATAAATCAAAATATAATAAATATTAAATATTGTTTAATAAATGAAATTTTATACATTTTGTATTTAGCTTTTGGGATTGTGCTGGCCAAAGTTCTTGAAGCTCTTGTGTGTGAGCAGTTAAAGGAGTTTTT
>NW_024582667.1:261103-293023 GCF_018398535.1 Haplochromis burtoni
GCCAGGTCTCCCTTGAAAAAGAGGTTTTTAATCTCAATGGGATCTTCCTGGTTAAATAAAGGTTAATAAATTAATAAATAAATAAATAATTGTTGTAAGACCGGGATGTCTACATGACTGTAAGTGATTTGCTTTCATAAAGTGTTTATAATTGTAATGTCTGCCCTGAACTTTTAACTGGCCGCTGAAAAATTCTTGTCCGTATTATTAAAAAGAGACTTGAACAAATATTGAGAGTAATAAAAACTAAACTAAAATGAATGATTTTAAAAGATAGAAACTATAACTCTACTAACAAATCAATATATTCAATTATGAAAAAGTTTAAAATCCTTTCTCTTGTACAGCAGGCAAAATATTCCAGCCAGATGGCTACAAGTCTTTGGGGACTCTGGTAATATGTTTTCTAATAACAACATCTGATGTTTACCACTGTGACTAACTGAAATGTAAAAGTAAAAAATATGATGTAAAAAACAGGAGATTATTGATGTGAAACACTGAAACATAGTTTAAAACATTCAACTTTGATATGTGATGCAATGCAAGAAAAAATATTCTAATTGACATTATGTCACACCTACAGCTTTGCTCTTATAACAATCATCTGATTCAGTGAGAGTAAGATTAAAAGACATGTATCAGGACTTTCCTTAGTATGAACCATGTTGTGCTTCTCATCTATGTGGCTTAAATAAAAAAAATAAAAAATTATGCATGTTTTGCAGGTTTCATCGTGTACGAAACCTGGAAATACAAACACATGTTCTCATCTTACCTGTGGAACTCTGCTTGAGCTTCTCGTTTTTCTTTTTCCTCCACTTCCAGGGCTTGAAGATGCGCCCCAGGGTGGCCAGCTTGCTGTTACGTCGGATTGGCGGTGTGTGCACCCCAGTCACCAAGCAACCTGTCCTCAGCACCCTCTGCTGGTCCACCACATCTACTGCATGATGACAGAGGGTGGAGAGGTTTTACAGCAGGCGAAATGAGTTGAGGACAGAGTGGGTGGGGATTTGAAGGTGAATGAAACAGAAAAAAAGAAGGCAAAGAAAAGTCAAAGGGGAAAAGGGGTGGAGGTGAGAGATGAAACAGAGAGAGAGAGGGAAAGAGAGGAGCAAGGGCCCAATTAGTATGCTCACCTTAGTGAATAAACCATGATAGAGTCCAAGTGCTGTGAACAGATTGAATTAGAAAGACTAATTTGATCAAGGCACGCTCCCTGATGGCTGCTATTTCCCTGTGAATCCCCTCCCACCCAGCCGTACGTCATGCATCAAAATAAATCTCTCTCACAGTCCAAGATATGGCAAAATATGAAAGCACAGAGACACAGACAGCCTCACAAAACTACAAAAGAAGCATTTCCCCAAAGACCAACAGGTGTGCCAGTTTTGCTCTTTTCCCAAAAACAACAATAGTATCAGATGCCTTTTAACCACTCCTGTGCTTCATGTTGATATGTCACTTGTTGTATCTCACACTGTATGTATATACCTGCAAAATGTTCCATAATGTCCAAAATACAGCTGAGATGCAGTATATTATGTTTTTTGTTACTACCCAAAATACAGGCTTCTCCTAATTTAATTACATGTAAATTTTCCATGTAATTCTATAATACAAGTACAGTGTAAAATTTTACATTTTATAAGATATGGTCAAGTGAAATGAACTTGATTGGTGTACATTTGGTAGCACTGTTGCCTCATCTGGCCGTGGCCTTTCTGGGTGGAGTTCTCTCTAAGCACTCCAGCTTCCTCATGCAGTTAGTAGGATTGGGTCAATTGGTGTTTTTCTAAATTGACCAATAGGTGTGACTGTGAGTGTGAATGGTTTCTTTCTCTCTGTGTCAGCTCTGAGTCAGATTGGCGATCTGTCCAGGGTGTAACCCGCCTCTCACCCTATGGTAGCTGGGATATGCTCCAGCACCCCTCGCAACCCTGATAAGGAGAAAATGAATGAGAATGGATGGATGGTGTACATTCAATTTATACCAAGCACATTTTCCTTAAGATCGTTTATCTGGATAAATAAACCTTTGATTTTATATATTTCAGTTGCATTTTAAAAAAATGCTTCATTTGTATTTTGTACATCTGTATTTTGTCTTGATCGTCCTATAAAGACATGATACCTTAATACTATGTAGACTCTTGTCTGTTTACATTGTGTCTGAGGCTGGTGAACCATGTGCTTGTGTGTTTGTGTTGAGTTCTGCAAGCAAAAAATGATACTGAATGAAACAAACAAACAAACATCTCATTTTTAAAAGATAAAAAAAAACAGTTTTAGAAACAAATTAAAACATGTGGTAGCAATCGACACGGTCCATGACTGTAACGATTTATTTATTGTGATAAATGAGTTGTCCCTATTGACTGTGGCGCTCTGCGCATCCTTCTTAAAGGAAGTTTGTATTTTGAATGAACGGCGGCGGCTATGACTCATGTCTGGAAAAGTGTGGGTCTACAGATTCATGTGCGCATATTGCTGCTGGCTTGCCTGCAATTTTTTACAAAGAGAGCCAAGAAAGCAGAAATATGCTATATGTGCTACGTGTTTAAGAGCTACATGCGTCATTGTGACAAAAATGAAGCAATATCTGCCTTCGCAATGCCGGGAGCGTTGTTCAAACAATCAGCTGAGGAGGAGGCAAGGATTTGTGATAAAGGAGGTTTGGGGGGAAGAGGGGGGATTTGGAGAGTGGCTCAGGGTGTGATGTGGAGTACAGTGATGGAGGAGGGTGGATACAGCTGACTCTGTTTCAACCCTCTTTTTTTTTTTGCAGCCCTTGCTTCTTTCTTGAAGCACATGGGTAGGGAGAAGAAAGTGAAAAGCAGGCAGTGGTTGGGGGAAGGAAAATAGAAGAGGAGAGGCAAAATAAGGAGAATAAGAAGCAAGAGAAGACCAATAAAAAAAGAAAAAGAAGAGAAGGAGGTTAGAAAAACAGTAAAAGAACAAATTTAAAAACTGAACACTGACAGAACAGGGGTCGTAAAAAGGCAATGGTGAGGGACATATGAAAGAAGCAAATTTCTAGTTTGGCATCTTGTCCCTAAAAGTTCCTGGAAACAGGTCAGTTGACCATCCATCTCGGCGTCTCATCATCACCACTGTCACACATGCAGCGTTGCAAATGTGGTGCCACACGCAAAATCCAGGTCAAGCTGGAAGGAAACGCACCCAGTCGCTCAGAGAGAGAGAAAAAAAGCTTAAGAGAAGGAGAGGGGGAGTAGGAGGGGTATGTCTGCGTTAGGGGGAGAGTGTGTGTGTGTTTGAGGAGAGAGAAGAGAAGGGGAGAGGAGGTGGGGTCAGGCCCGCTGCTGTTGCTATGGCGACCACATCCAGATGCTGCCGCAGCAGTGGGTGCCGGGTGGACGGGGGAGGAGCGAGTCAGGCCGAAGCAGAGGAGAGGAGGAGAGAGAAGAGGGGAGAGGAGCCCCCTATACAGACACTGCCACATCTAAAGCCAGTGGCGGCACCCAGTGCATTGTGGGTAGATGGTGAAGCCACATGGAGGACGAGATGTGTCTGCATTTTGAAAGAGGGAAGGAGATGAGGGGAGGAGGAGAGAGGGGTGGTGGGGGGTGGGGATTCCAGGGAGAAGAAGAGGCGAAAAGAAGAGATGGGAGGGGGGAGAGGGGGGTCTGTTGCTATACGGAAGAGCTTGCAGTAGAACCCGGCCTCGTCCAATCACAGAGCAGCTATTTATAATGCATATCAAGTAACTGTTCATTTTTCATAGAGGGGGTGGTTATTCAGGGAAAATGACAGGAGTCTGGCGAAAGCGCGAGAATTAGGTGAAAACACATGCGTGCACGTTGAGATTTCCTTTATCCGCTGAATGGGAATGCATCGAAATGTGTGTCAGATAAGCATGAATGGACGACATGCACCGTGTGGGGATGATGCGCAATTTTAATTACTATGCTAATGTAAATAGGATTTATTAAATCCATGTGTCATGCTCATGCAGGGGACCAGTCAGTCGTTTGCTGTGCGCCTGCCTGCAACTTCAACGCGAGGCTGCACACAGTGTAATTCCAATCATGTGCCGGCATCTCATAAACCTCCTGACCTTAGGAGTACAGGTAAATATAACCTACAAATGGTAGACTCTAAACAGCATCAGTGAAGTCTGAACTCAGAAATGATTTAGGAGTGGGAAAAGGAAGGCAATATGATAATGTCACTTGGAAAGGAAACTAAAAAACAGTGCTTTAGTGTGCCACTGGGGACTACACCCCACTTAACCAGTTTGTCAGCACATTCTGGAGCAAAAGATATCACACACACACACACACACACACACACACACACACACACACACACACACACACACACACACACACACATCTCGATGTGTACACACACATAGAGTCCCTAGTTGAGAAGAACCAATTATTTTAAAATAGAAAGTAAAAAATTAAAGTGCAACTATAAATAAATCCCAAACATTTAATGTTATGCTCTCACACTGATAACCACGAAGCAAAAGAGCATCAGTGAGCAATAAATACAACTCTGAAGCTTTTTGTGAGCTATTGAATGAAACTGATTCATTCTGGGTAGTAAGATAATATCAATGACATAGTTTCGGCAGTGAGGTTACATGAGGCAAAGCCTTGCTTTGCTAAATACACCCGATCTGCTCACTCAGTGACACTGACACTGACACAAATCAAAATAGAAGTGCACTGCACAATTAAGGCAACAGTAACTAAGAATCAAACTGGGCCAATAATAGTTTGTGTTAATTCACTGCGTTACAGCTAAGACTGCTTATTTTACAGGCAGGTGTTTAAACCTGGAATGCCAATGCTGAAAAGGCCTTGAAGTGAGGGAGAAAATACGGTTTGTCCATCATGTTACAATTTTAAGTTACAACTCAAACAGCAAAATGTGTGTGTCTGATATTTGGGACACAATGTTGGTCCACACTACATCAGAATCAGAATTTTTTTTACCATGTATCCATCAGAAGATAGATACACTGTGCTCATAATTGGATATACGTGGTCAGCAACAATAACCAGGTCAGCTGTGACATTTAAATGATGCCCATTTTTGACCCAAAGTATGTCAAGATAATATCCCCGAACCCATTACACAACCACCACTAGCCTGAACCGTTCATTCAAGAAAGATAGATCCATGCTTTCATGTTGCTGACGGTAAATGCTGACACTACCATCTGAATGTTGCAGCAGAACTCGAGGCTCATCAGACCAGGCAACAAAAGGTATCCGGTAAGGTCATCTGCTACTGTAACATATCTGCAGCAGATGTGCTAAGGGTTCACTGCGTTGTGCATTCAGGGATGCTGTTCTGCATACCTTGGTTGTAAGTGGTTATTTTTGTTATATTTGCCTTCCTATAACCTCAAAGCAGTCTAGTCATTCTCCTTTGACCTCCAACATCAACAAGAAATTTTCACCCCGAGAACTGCTGCTCACTAGAATTTTTTTTCCTGTGTAAATCCCAGACATGGTTGTGCATGAAAATCCCAGTAGATCAGCAGCTTCTGAAACACTCAGACTAACCTGACTAGAACCAACAACATTCAAAGTCGCTTAAATCAAGTTTCTTCCCCATTTCTGATTCTCAATTATAACTTATACAGGTTGTCTTGACCATGTCTACATGCATAAATGCTCCTGCCATGTGACTGGCTGTTTAAATACTTGCACTAATGAGAAGCTAAACACGTGTGCTTAAAAAAGTGTCCTTTGAGTGTACAATACAATGACTAAAGGCCCAATACCTGCCCCACCAAATGCTATTTTAATTAGAAAAACTTGATAGTCTCCATTTTAGTATGTTAGCATGTTTATGATTGAAACATTATGACTCTCATTAGTACACTGCTCAAAATACTGTGAACATCTCAGAACCAAATCTTTAGCATTGGTTGTCACCACACAGCTATAATATATGTGAGCTTCACTGGCCTTATCACATACATCAAACCTCCCCCTTGGTGTCTATCATCCCTGCAGACCATACAGAGTCTCATTGTGAACGGACAGTGTGCCCTTGAATGGAGCACCTCCTTACCACGCCAGCTAACCTCATCGCTTTACCCCCCTGGCTTTACAACTGTGCTGCCATCTGTTTGTAGCCCCTCTGCCTCAGGGGCCCGGCCACAGTCAGGGCACACAGCTATCATCTCGCAGGGAGAAAGTGAGGAGCAGAAGGGCTGAAGCAACATACAATGACCAGAGTGTGAATGAGAGGGAAAGGCTGAGACCAAGAATGGCAGCGGTCAGCTATACTTAAAGAGGAAAAAAGGAAAGAATTATGAACATGTCCAGAAGATGACTCTATTCATGCTTCCCCAGGCATGCCACAGACAGATTAAAGCCTTATTTCTTAGCTCTCTTTATTCTAAGAAACATATTTTGCGTCTACATTGACCCCTGACTCAAAGGAAATGGCACAATGTGCAGATTTACAACATTAGTATCCTCCTGATTGACCTACAGCAGTACTAAATAATACATTTAGAAATGATCAAAACAGCATTCTTGTTTTGCCGATAGCTTCAACAGTGAGCACATTTTGCACCCCGACCACCACTAAGGACACAGAGGTCATGTCTTTGTTATCTTCTTTCCATGTTTGCCCTTTTTCATTTTTCATACAATACACTTCATTAGACATGACAGAGTCATCATTTCCGTAATGAAAGCCATATCTAAGAAGCAGTATTCTCATTTTTACCAACTAATAAATTTTTAGCATGTTTATGCTCTACTGATTGATCCATTTTAACCCTGGTAAATAAGTTCTGGCCTAAAGGTTTAATTAGATAAAAGCGTCAGTCTGACGCGTATGTGGTGTACTGTAACTTGTTTGGGAATATAACGTGTCTGGGGAAACGGGGTATGGTGGTGCAAAGCTGCAAAGGTCAAGTCTCTAGATCATCAAAGCAATTATAGCCAAAGTGTGAAACACCAGCGTGTGGGCATCAAGCGAGCGAAATGATGTCAGTGAGTCCAGGAGCCAATAGAAAATGCCCGAGGCCCTTCTTTATTACCATATGTTAGAGCTGAGAATGGGGACTGGTGGGTGGCTTTGCTTGTAAGCCGTTGCTGCATCATCAACAAGGAACTAAGAGTTTAGTTTATTTTCACTTTCTGATGAAAGGTTGCTCCTCTGTTTTCACTGTTTCTACTTCCATCTGTTTAGATTTACATGAGCGCTATCAGGCGCACAGATGTTAGACCGGGCACAAACGTACTGGCATTTTGGTGCTGATTGCTGTAAGGTTCCCTGTCGCGTCTGATTACCAGTGAGTATATGCTAATATCTGTGTGACATTATATTATAAAAAAAACCCCTTTAAATAAAGGTGCATTCCCTCAGTGTTAGGACTACTAAGCATAAACTCTGTCATATATCGTCTTTTCATTGTCCCACAGGAACCTTTGTCAAGTGTGAAAATAAAGACTCCTAGTGACATCATCAGGGTTATGTGGATTCAGCTTGGAGCTTCAAAAGCGATGTGTGTCAGTGATGCCTAGTTCATTTTAACAGTATCTGAGACTCTGCTGTGTAGCTGAGCATTTCAAATAAAATCAGTGTACACAGGGCTGAAAACTTTACTAAAATATTGTATCACTATAACACGCCTTTGAAACTGTGTCCCATGTTCTGAGAACACAAGCTAATGACACAACATACCCTGACAATCATCAAGCTTGAACATATTTGTTGTCACTGAAGAGTAAAGTTAGAGAGAATGTAGAAACTGCAACCCAAAAAAACAAACCAGGCTATCTTTGACTGTGAAAACCTCCATGTATCTATCGCATCCACCCAGTGGGCTGGAAATGTCCCTGCTAAAAGTGTGTTTCCTGTTGCCCACACAACAGGGGGAGCCTCAGAAAATTTCATGCCAACCTTCACTCCAGAGAACTACCAAATAAAGGAAGAGAACCCATCCAGGCATGCTTCACATTCATATTTAAGTTTTGGGCCACGTTCCCTATACCGATCCCAAGAAACGTCACTTCAGTGTTCAGAAAGCTTCCCTCCAATCACGTAATGGAAGTCTTGGTTCACCCTTTGCACCTTGGACTGCTCCTTCAGTCTACCACATTAATCTAACAAACTGGGAGATTCATATTGACTCCTTTAGCTCCTTTTACATCTTCATAAGAGCTGCTTGGAAAAGACTTTCCTCTTCACAGGGTGATTATTTAATTATAAAATTAAACTTCCCCTTCCTGCTGAATGCCTCAAATTCTCAGGCAGCCTTGCGTTTAGAAAAACTCGTGTTTAAAAAGATCACAGTTTCAGTACAGAGTGCGTCTCTCAAGTGCTTTACGCAAACTTGAACAATAACTTGAGTAATCGCTTACTCAATGATGTAACACTTTTCGCCACAAAAGTTTGGTGTGTCAGAGGAGGTGCAGTTAGTTAGCAACTCAAGCAGCAGACACAGGCGGGTGAACTTTATTGCCATTATTTCCACAGATTTGGGCTCTGTTCATGAAAATGTAATACAAAGCATGTCGAGTGTGTCATTGAGATGGAGAAGGAGAGCCCAAAGTTTTTCTGTCTGCACTTGCTGTTAGCCCGTCTCCGCTGGGCTCTCATTGCTCTGCTGGGAGGAGAGCACAAGCATGAAAGACAATGGGAGGTGCACAGAGGAACAGCACAATTCACCACTGTTAGCACTGTAATTTCCAAACACGTCCCACAGCAAGGATACACCTTGCATTCGGATCCCCTCGTGTGTGTGTGGGATGGTTTGGGCTTAAATGGAAAGCAGAGCAGGGAACCACAGTATACAATAGTGTGCCCAAAGCAGCAACTTTTCAAGGGAAGCACAAATCCGAATTAAACATACAACACTTCCTACCATGTTATTCATGGGAAAGCAGGTTTACATCCCATGTCCTGGACTTCATAAAGGGTTTTGCAGGCAAAGGATCAACAGTAGAAAAACAGCACTTTTTTGTGACGACAGATTGTGCAGACACGAGTCAATGCGCTAACTGTCCTGTAGCCCCATTTGCCATGGACATATGGACTACTTAAACAGGCCAGACATGTTCACATTTTTCATTATTCCAAGAGATAGCCATGTCAACAATCGTCTCATGCATGTTATGGAAAACTATTCAAGGGCACAAGATTCAATAAATGCATTGCCTTTTGGTTGTGAAGAGAGAGATGAGGGTATGAAATATGCACATTAAAATAATAATTAAACAGCAACCCTATAACCTTAGCAGATTAAACCTCTACTCCTTTCTTGGTTTTTGAGAAGATTTCATGGGTTGTTTTGTTTTGCAGGCTCACCATATAGAAAGATCGTTTCTAAATTTCCTATGATATAATACAAGAAGAAAAAAGCAGCATGGTTGTAGCAAAAAGTAATCAAATCTGCAGTACAGTCTGGTCAGAGAGTTGTATGGGACTGGCAGCATAGGAAAATTGTCAACAAAAGATTTTGTCCAGTTACTGAAACACATTCATTAGTGTGATCACACAAGCTTCACAGCAGTTGCTCTGTGCCACAGGGATGCTGTGGTGGTGTAAAAAAGGCATTACTGTATCTGGTAGCTAAAAAAGTTGTGGGCTCAATGACGAATCTGTGTTTATTAAGAAATTGCTAGAAGCCACTCAGTTATCAATAACAGCCAAGTCACCGTACTGGGCTGGCCACAGTTCTAATAGTAGTTTTAATGGGATTGGATTTGAGCTTTTGGCTTGCAAACTGTAGATGTATCCGATGATTACATTAAGTGGAATTTGTGCCTCAAACTGCACAATGTGCTTTCCTCATTAATGTGTCGCTGCAAAAAGTATATATATACAATTTTAAAAAAGAGGAAAGAAAGAAAAACTGGTAAAAAAACCAAAAACATGCTGGGCTTCTTTCCCAGCAGATCAAGGGCTCAGTTGAGTCAAAGCATTTGAGATCCAGGACAGACTTATCAGCACACAGAACACGGCTCTGCTCAGTTCAGCAGCCTGCTGCAATGCAAAGACTGGCTCTGTCCGTGGTGCTGAAACTCACCCTGGTGTAATACATCAGAGTCAAGTTTGAGATCTCTCGCCATTTGTCTTTTTGCATCATACTGTTTGACAGTTTGAATTCTTAGTCTGAAAATTAGTCACCGCTATCCCGTCAAAATCACTAACACTGTAACAAAAGTAGAAAGCCTTGTTTTCAGCTGTCACTCAACAAATGATTTCCTTTTTTTTTTCTTATTTAATCAGTTTGCCAGAATAAACGCCTGCCAGTTGACTAACCGATTAAACCTTTCTGCGTCATAGATGGAAATGACAGTTTTGCGAGACTCATCAGTCAATAATGACAACAATTATGATCACGCATAAGCGCTAAACTATAAACTGCTCATGCTGCTTTGGGCTGCTGATATTTTCATTCATGATGACGATTGGCTAGGAAATGTGTAACTGTGGGCTTTGGAAATTTCTAGAAGGTAGACGTTTAAGGCATGACGTCTACTGTCACTATCAGCTAGATTACATGTCATCGTAGTTACGTCTACATTTAGATGGCTTCCCAATGCGAGGGTGCAGACCTGAGCGGCTTCTGAAGTAGTTAATTTACACACTCCAAAAAGTTGTCACAGTACGGAATAGAAAATAGTAAATATGTTGGATTTTGACTGCGTGACGAGTGTCACTTATATATACGGCTTTGCTCAAAGTCACAGGGTGCAGTTTCTGAACTTCAAACCTTTTCAAAATAACCAAAACTTGAATTTACCTCAATCCCTGACAGATAACCTCAGTATAAATAAATGTGTGAAACTTTTTGTTCACTCGAACTCAAAACAGAGTATAAATGGGATCTTCTTTAGCTTTAGCCCAATTTAAAACAAATTATAAAGACTAATCACTGACTTATGAAACTTTCATTTTGTGTTTCATCTGGTATGTTTATGTGTTTGTATTAAAGCCCATCACAGAAATGAGGTAAAGTTCAACATCGTGGTATTAAAAAGTGACAAACGGAAAAGCAAGTAACCTGTGAACCAAAGTACCAAAGTGGATAAACATACAGTCAGACTCTCTAACCTCCACTCGCTTTTTTTATACTCACTCACTGTCTGACTGACAGCACAATGAAATGCTTTAATTCAATTTCTTTTTATGACTGTATTCCTTCTAGTACAGTTATCTGATCTGGCTATGCATTTAATTTACCATCTCCTGAGTGGCCCTGGCAGAGAGTGTTCAATAATGCTGTACTGTAAGTGGCTATCAAACAGCCTCAAACCACTTTCCCTCCTCTCTGTGGTGGTTCAATGTCTGTCACTTTGCCATAACATCATACCTCCATTGTGTTAGGTACACGAGCTTTACCTACTTTTAGTTTATCTTTGTACTTCCCTACTCCATCACATGTGCTTAGTTTCTTCCTGCTTTCTGTGCTTCTCTGTCACAGACAAGAGCTTTTTTGTGTTGTTGACGGGGCCCAGGACTCGCCTCTTCTCACTTCACTGATCTCAGACTGAGTCTGGCAAATTTGATAGGGAAGAAAGAAGCTGGGGATATGAGCAGGTGTGACGGGTGCAATGCATGACTTTATGTCTGCGTGTGTGTAAGAGAGAGAGGGGGCTCTGATGTGAATGCTGCCAATTCAGTGATGCTGAAACAAGCCAGACAAGACTTTATAGAGCAGCTTTCTTTTTTGTGTCATCCAGTGTTACTTAAAAGGGACACCCTAACAATTTAATCACTCACTTCCTGACATGGCTGACAACAGTGTGAGACAGACTTTTAAAAGAACAGATCTGACTGATGAGTAGTTCAATAGATCTTCACTTTTATCCTCTATCAGGGGTGACGCATGTCCACGTTACTACTACTGATCATTCCCCAAAGCAGAGAAGTTTCAAGTTCACCACATCAATCAATTATCAATTGATGAGACAATATAAACATTTATAAAGCCTTAAACCCGACACTCCTCTTATTTTGTGTCGTTAATATAAATGTTTTTAGGTTTTCAATGGCTTCTCACACTAAACAATCAACTTTATATTTGCCATTGTGGGCTCAGGGAAGCAACAATGACAATGATTTTTAGTGTTTTGTTAAATTTTATTCATTTAAAAAAAATGATTGAAAAATAGATTAAGATCAGTGATGAGAACCATTAGCCGCAGTCCTGAAGAAAGATGAAACCTAAATTACATTTTTGATTTTCGAGCTTGATAACTGAACATACTGGCAAAGAGTTTCCAGACAAGTAACTGTAACTAGATTTAATAAATTCTGTCAAAAGCTTTTGAAGTCTTTGCAAGTTCATTTTTATGTTTGTCAAAATGAACATTTAACTAAAAGGAACAGTTCAATTAACTAAATTGGCTTAAACATCTGAGGTAATTATCAATGAGGAAAATGATAGAGGAAAAAAATCTGGCATATCAGCATTCTTGGTTTAACTGCATCACTTTAGGGTCTGTATAGGATCTGTGGAATGCTGTAGAGGTCTTCCAGCCAGAGCCACACAGTCACTGCCTGCAACTGGTCTCTTACAGCCTATCCATCATCTCGCTGTGGCCATTTTGCAATTAGGATAACATCTTGGCTTTCTTTCAATAAAAGCTGCCACCTCCTCCTTTCTTTCTCTCTCCTCCATCTCCTCTCTGCCTCACTAGTTTAGCCTCCTTCTCCTTTTCTCCCCAGCATTTTTTTTCCGTTTTTCTGCTTTCTTGCGAAATGTATTTCCACTGCTCCACAGAGTCGATGCCAAAAGGAGTTCTCTCTCTTAGATTTTTTACCCTTCACAACATAGTGCATGCAACTTCCTGAACTCAATTTAACCCCGGCCTTTAGAGGCTTAATAGCTCCATTACATGCTGCCTTTACCCTGGGGTCTCTGATAGGTGCGCAGGGCTTTTCGACTCTTTGTTCTCCAAAGGGTGACTGTCTTTTCTAGCACACACTGTGATTTTTTTTCTTTCCACGTCTGCGCAAACCTGCTACCTCTTCTGCAAATGAATGCATACATGGATTGACTTGCCAAAAAAAACACACATGCGCACGGGTGTCAGCCGTAGCAACACATGGCCCAAACAACAGCCGCACTAACACATGGCTCAAACATTGTCAAATGCCTAATCTGCTCCCGCATCCACAGGGAGCATGCATGATGTAGGACTTCTGCTGCTGTCGTCATTTAATGTGCTCCATTTTCGGGGGGAAATGGCAGACTGTAAAGGCATCTACGGAGAGCAGAGCTCAACAAAGGATCTGCATGCAACATATCTCCTTAGCTCACCACTCAGCAGTTGTGGATCCTAAATGTGACAGAATTGTTAGCACAGTGTTCATTTTGGTTCCAAATGAAGAAAGGACTTTCTTTTCTTTTACATAAGGCTAACATGACTTTTTTGTGGCCCAATTTGGTTTGAAGGAGAAAAAGCAATGAATTTAGTTGGTATACTGTGATGACTTGGTATAAGCATGAGATCCCATCATCACCGTTTTTTAACACGAAGAGACTAAATGACTAATAGACTTCTCAGTTTTTTAAGCGGCAGTGTTGAGTGATATGATACCTAGGGATGGGAATTGAGAACCGGTTCTTGGCAGCCATTATTGACATTACTTTTATTTTTATCTTACACATGGACAAGAGCGTGATGGTAAAGTGTAAACTGCATCTAGGACAGAAACAGCTGCATTATGTTGCTAACCAACGTCAGCACTTCACAAGCACTTGCACAGACAGCATGCTAACACTAAGCTAGCCAAACAGCAAGCTAAGACTAAGCTAGCCAAGAACCCAGAGTGCTGATAAAGCTCAGTAAAGGCTGACCCCAGCCCAGCAACCAGACCCTGAACTTTAACAGGTAATAAACTCATGCTTCAGTAGAATCACTGTGGCAATTGTTTTAAAGTGTCTTTTTGCTGGTTTTCATCTTTGCTTTTTGCTGTCAGCTTTGTGTTCTACTAAGAGAAAGATCACGTGTGTGTCCTTGTTGGGATAGGGATTTGTGTTGAGTTACTTTCTTGAGTAATGACCCCAACACTGATCACAACAAAGAGGGGAAATACCTGCGCAAATATCAGACCACACAGCATACATTAATGTGAACAGATGTAATGTCTTTGATATTCTGCTTAGAGATTGTGTTGACTCTCAAAGCCGAGCTAATGATATCCCAAAGTGACTCTGATAACGGAGTCGCAATCACTAAATTCTTATGAATTCCCATCCTTAATGATACCCAATACTAAATGTTAATGATAGTAATTCATGATAGTAAGAATCATTATTTTAATTTTAAAACTGGTGGAAAAGATTTGAATATTTGAAGCCCATGGTTTCTACAGTGACTGTGCTGAGAGCCTGAGAGTTTTCTGTGTTTAAGGCAGCAAAGCTTTTTTTCCCCCCTCCATAGGGATTTATAGTGAAATCTTTGTGAGGGCCACAGGTCTTCGGATTTCTGATGTACAAAGTTTCTTTCAACAGGTGGATGTTGCCACTGTAAGTAAAAAATAGCTCCCGACTTTGATGTTCCCACATCTGATCTTTACTTTATGCTCAGTGCAGTCTGGTTGAAATTTTCCCGTGGTTTTATTTACACAAATTTGATGCCATTAGATCCATGTCAGTTGAATTATTATTTGACAAAGATGGATCTCAAGAACCGCTATCATTCTGTAGATGTTTCTTTGAAAATCTAATTATGTCTCATTCTTTGAATGGATTTACTTTGCCAAATGGATCATCATGGCCTTGCCGTATTGGTCCATTTGATCGACCTTTGTTGTTATTATTTATTTTATTTTATTTTCAGTTGTTACAGACGGGACAGACATGACTGAGGGATAGGAAAGGGAGAAAGAAAGATGAAGGAAAAGAAAAACAGAAGGGAAGAGGGACAGTGAGAAAGGGCACTTAAAAAGAGAAAGAAGAGAAAAAAATCTCCTGAATCACCTGTTGAGAGAAAAAGAAGAGAAAACAAGCAAAAAAAAACAAAAAACAGAGCAACATACTAAACACAACACCATCACGTTAATCTAGCTAAGTGTAAACAGCAGTAAATACTAAATATTGAATGTTGTTGTGTAGCAAGCAGGACCGACAGCGCACAATGTGCTTGGAAATAGCAGCCAATAAAGGTGTAGTTTATGTCTATGAACAGTGAACACCCGTGTGCACACCTGTGTGGATCAGCGCGCTTGTATTCAAAAGGTTTCCCCATGTAATGGTCTGCTAGAGGATGTAGAGAGCCATAGCCCCGTCCCCCAGGGCATGAAGCAGGCATGGAGGAGATCCAGGCCCCAGACATCCAGAGGCCCCAGAGTGCGAGAGCCCAAGGAGGACCACCGGAGGGGCATCCGTGCCACCCTCATGGGAAGAGCTGAGGAGAGCCCCAGATGAGGGGTCACCCAGTAGCCACGGAGCAGAAGCCAGAGGGGGCTGCAGTGGCGTGCCCGCCGGCTCTGCCCCCTTTGCCCCAGAAGAGGCCTGACCGAGCAACAGGCACCAGGCCCCGCCAAGTAGTCACCAGGAGTGAGTTGGTACATACCTGAGTGCCCAGCCCCGGACACCAAGAACCACCAACACAACCCCTGAGGGCATCAGTTACCGGCAGGGAGTGTGGTGAGGGGAGATAGGCCTTTGGAGGGCCTGGGAGTTCCCAGAGAGGTGGAGTGTAAGACCCGACCTGACATATAGACACAGACAAACAGGCACACACAGACACAAACATGCATTCCCACCCTCATGCACACTCAGCACTCACCCAACGTAGGGATAGACATACATGGACACTGTACACACAATCACACTCCCCAAACAAACTCTATACCCCAGGTCCAGGTACCCTCGCCCCTGGAGGGGGAAACGGCACCTAGACCCAGGAGATGTTACCCTTTCCCCCGGGGTGGAGGCAAGCAGACCGCCCCAGGCTCCGCAGCAGCAGGGAGGCCCCGCATCCCAGATCCCAATCGGACGGCCAACACCTCCTCCCAGCCCCCCCCCCCCCCCCCCCCCCCCCCCCCCCCCCCCCCCCCCCCCCCCCCCGCCCCGCCACAATAGACAGAGGTGGTCGTTAGTTTTCATTTTACTCAAGACAAATTCTTCCCTTTTTATTGTGGAATGTTAACTTTTTTTTGTGCAGCCAAATGATGCTTGACCCTTTCCCCTGAGCTCATTTCACTTGTATTTGGCATGTTGCAGTTGCCTATGACTAACTTGTTCTGAAGTAATTTATAGAAAATGAAAAGCCAGTTACGCTCAAGTTCACACAAGTGCCCCTAGCAGAGTAGTTCATCACATTAACAGTGGACATGATCCATTAGGTCTGACAATCAGAAATGTCTGAACATTTTACACACAAAGGATAAGTTAGCCTTGAGGGTTCAGAACTTGGCATGTTAGCATGTTACTGTGACAATACATACATATATATATATATATATATATATATATGACATGTGGGCACTAACAGTGCACCCCTGGCTCCTGGGTGAAAGTCTGACTCAATATTTGTTGAGATTCATATTTTTCTGAATATGACAAATACCTTTTATGGCAACCAGAACGCTCCTCTCAACTTGACATTAGATGTACTTTTTCTCTTGGCCTCTGAAGGGACCTCTGTGCATCGTGGAGGGAAGAATGAATAGCTCTCCAGTGGCTACTACTAACAGGTAGCCTTGACTGACTCACAGTCCCTTAAGGCTCACCGTGATGAATGAGTCGTGACTTCAGCGTGAATTACAGCTTTCCTGGCTGAGTCTGATAAAGTTGCAGGTTCTAAACAAAGAGCAAATCTATATACAATATGTTCTCGTTGTTCATCCAGATCTCTAAAATTGTTTATGTCAGCCATACGTGTGCATGTAGCTTGATAGATCCTCGGGTTTTACAGTTTTCAACTTGACCGCAGCTAAAAAACAAACAAATAAACAAACAAAAATCAAAAATGAGAGACCAGTATTGAGCTGCATGTGCATGATGAAGTTTATGTCCTGTTTAAATTAAAAGTCTCCAAAAAAACCAACCACATGAATAAAAACTCGAGGTTGTGTTTTGCATACTGGCGACCTATCTAAGCACAGACAGCATGGTGTCACGGGCTAAACTGTAACAGAGGGATCGTTTTCTGTTTTCTCACTTGTATCCACTTCACGGTCACCGTCGCTCTCTCTTTTGTTTTAACCACTTAACACGTACGACCCGCAGCAGAATACAACAACTTCACACCCTTTTCTCTGCACTCTTGAGGATGTTGACAATCACTCGGTGGGGAAAAAATAGACTCACAGGAAGACAGAATGTGTGGCTGTAATGGCATCACATACCGCTGAGCGCCTGCCTCTTAATCTGTCTTAAATGAAAACTGCAATTTCAAACAGTTTAATTTACAGTTAATTACTCGGAATAGAAAATAATTATAAAACTGCCCCAGATACTGGTGGAGTTTTGCTCATCACAAAACCTGTCAACACGGGCAAGCCCAACAACTCGTCCCAACAACTTGATGAACTGCCAGTAGTTTGGATTGATAGCTAGATAGTTACTGTGTGCAGTGTAATTATCTGTTTAGAGTCAGCGCCAGTTGAAGGCCACACCAAATGCTGTGCCACATCCAGCGTTTCTTTATCTCCCTCTTCCACACCATCAAGATACTTGACTGCCTCATTACAGTTGAACGAAAACCATTCTTCAAATGTGCCGCCTGCCAGCACCGGGTTGTCTCCTTTTAAGAGTGCCTTTTAAACTTCTAAGGAGTCCATGTTCTTGCATCTTTAACCCTCTCTTCACCTGAAAATGTCCTGAAAAAGTTCCTTTTTTTTAATTGAAGCAGGGCTGTTTCTTAAGGTAGGGTCATATATAATATATCTCTGTTTGTTACGTAATTACAGTTTCTTTATTCCGCCGCAACTCGCTGAAATCTGAAACTGGGTCTTAAACCATTGTTATGTAAGGAATTCCTGTGGCACTAATACCTTTTTGTTTACATTATTACTTTCAAACAATGTTGTGTTAATTGCGGGAACATTATATAAGACCTGCTGACTCATAATTTCCCATATTTGCTCACCAAGCCCTGAATGTAAGAGGGATTATGTACGACACAGCGCTCGGGTTTGGGGTGAGTCATTGTCATGGCTCAATATCAGCTTCCGCAGGGTTTGACATATCGTCTTGTTCATTAGGCAGGTCCCCGCCTTTTACCTGAATTCTTCAGTTGTTCTTTTTTTTTTGACAGATCTGAGAGGATTATTCTTGTACCAGTAAGACCAGGGGAGAATGATAAAACAAAACGAGAGAAAAAAAACACAGATCAGCAGGTACTTGTTGGATAAGTCGTCATGTGAGCGGAGCCCAGAAGTGGTCTTGAGCAATGTGGTCTATAGCTGCAGGTGGGGAGGGGTTGCAAGTGAAAGTGATTTCATCATGAATTATTACAGTCTTTTGCCAAAGGATGGTGTTTAGTGAAGGGGCAGTTGGCCATCTTTATAAAGTGTTGCAACTAATCAATGAAATGTCAAACAAACTGAGAAATTATTTAAAAGATTAAAAATATCTGAATATATTTTTTTATTTTTAGAATTTACTGTGGATATATGACGTGATTTCTTCATGAGGAGGATATTCTTCTTTTCTGTGTTTTGTAACTTTGTGAACTGAATTTAACAGTCTGAAGATAACTACTTTGGAAACTGTAATGTGCATTGTATTCTATGTAATAAAAAAGTGAAACTTAATCAATAATAGAAATAGTCTCTAACTGCAGATTTATGTGCACTATAAATCTGCTTGTGCTGATATTTGTGTGATTCAACTCATCTCCACTGTTTCTCCAGCTTTGCATCTTTCTACAGGGGAAAAGAATTATTTTGAGGAACGAAGCCATAGGGATAACCCTGCTTGGACAAGCTCCCTGTCCGCAAAGCGTCAAGGTGTCCTCTCCACACCATTACCTTGGTCGACATTCTGCAATGACTAAGTGGAACTTTGAGCGAAAGTGACATTTTATTAGCAGGGGAATCTAAGGGCTCCTTGTCCAAATGAACTGATTAAACGTGTTTATACTGCTGCTCCTGTTCCTGGACTTATGTTCCTGTAACTCTGAATCATTCTTGTAAATCTGCTGTTCAAAGAGGTTGCCTTAATTTAGATAAACTCCCAACAGAGCAATGCAATGTCACTCTCTGCGCTTTATTAAAAGACAGTAGGATTTGCATCGTTGGACACTTGCAATGTGACCGATCGACTTGCCCTTCTCTGAGAGGGTGAGTCTGTATTGTAGTATTACTGCAGCCTCATTCAAAAAGGAAACACTACTCTGATTTTCTGAGATGGTCAGCTGTAACTGTTGTCTCTATTGACTCTCCTCCCAGTATTGAGTAAGTGTATGAACACATTGTAAGCCTCTGCAGCTGCGAGATCTACTGTATTGGGAGGAGAAAAAAAAGGCAGTCTTTGCCAAAGGATTACTTTGGCAAAGACTAGTGCCCCAGACATTAGTGCAGTGGTGATCCACGCAGAGAAGGGGTGGGCGATGCTGTGTACTTTGGGCCACCAGACACCGATATTGTCTTTGCTGTTACAACTGTATTTACTCCGTCTTTCATGTAGCATACTCGTGTCTGAAACTGTGATGCAGTTGTGCATACTCCAGGGATGTAGGCTGACGTTCAGCGTTCCCTGACAGCTTTAGCTCTCATCACTGGCCTGGCTGATCCGCCAAACTGCTGCGTTGTTTATTCAGGTGTGTCAAAGACCCAGTGTGACATCATCACATTCACCTACGTGTGAATTAAATCATCCCTGGGAGGGTTGAATTCAGCAAGGCTCCATTATAAACGTGCTATGGCCAGTTGATGAGTGCAGGCAGGTGTGATTTTGGAAATGTGAAAAAGCGAGTCTCGTTAGTGATAAGTTGAAAGGTGAACTACTCTGCTTTTTTTTTCTGAATCATTCAGTCAAGCATTCATGTGCGTAAAACTCGCCATGTGTGGGTGTAAGCAATGACTCTTTCTAAACCCACACAGTATGACCATAAATAGTCTCACTTACGTAAAAAAAAAAAGAAAGAAAATAAATCAGTGTATTTCAGGTGAATGCATAGGCTACTAGTTCTTCCAGCACACTAACAACCAAATTCACTTCCAGGAGCTCACCAGAGGAGAGCACGGCATGAGTGCTCCCTGGTGTTCTGTCATTAATGAAAGTTTAATTCATTATCCTCTTCCATAAAGCAGAAAGATGAGTAACATTAGATGACTAACCCACAGAGAAACAAACAAGGACACCATATTGGAAAGATCACCTGAAGGATCAATAACTGGCCAGTCCGATTGTACCAGTACAAGGCTGTGATGATAAGTTGGGTACATTTCCACCTATAGCCTATATCACGTGGATTGTCGGCTATTGATCACAGCAGTGATCAGTTCGGTATGGGGTGGGGATTCAGTGCTGTCAATACAGGGACAGAGCTCTAGGCATAGGCCTACAATAAGAGAAGCATGTGCTTTTCTTTCTTTCTTTTTTAATGCAACACGTCAAAACATGAATCCCTCCATGGATCTCTCTTAATAACAACGATATAGCAGTGGATCAGACAGGACAACACATTCGTTAAGCTTGGATCATGGACCACACATGCATGCAGATTTTGTGATGCTAAATAGCATGGGTTCACTATAAAGGGGCTGGGATAGCATGGAAGGGAATATATAGGCAATAGAGTGAAAGTTGCACACGGTAATATCACATTAAACGGCCAACACGCGGATTCCCAAATACTACTTGCATCCATATCAGCCAAAAGGGCTACAGGCGTCTTTGTAAGGCGCAAATCTGGTGGGGAATGCAGCCATTCACAGACGCTGAGATGGCATTCGTCTTCAACATGCAGCTCCACGATTCAGCGTTACAGTCATATTCTACATCCAGTGTCGGGAGCATATGCGCTAATTGTGCCTTAGTGTTCTGATATCCCACTAAGCAAACAAGGAGGTCTGCAACGCCAAAGAAGCGGCAACCTTAGAAAAATAAAATAAAAATAAAAACTCGCATATGGAGCGGATGAATGTAGACAAAATAACGCCTATCTTACCTGTGCCGTGAGCCAACTCGATGCCCGGTTCGGTGAGTATGTTCGGGTCACTTTGAGATCTGCCTCGTTGCAGACAGCCGTCTAGTCCATCCGATGTAGCCATGGGGAGGCAGCGCAGGAATCCTAAATAAAATATTAAAAACCCAACCGGAGGCAGGCAAGGTCAGGAGGAAAGCAGCGAGCGAGAGTAGATTTAATTCGCTCTGACAACAGCCGCTTTGAGCACCTAACAGGGAGCCATGGCTGAGCCGAAATTCCGTGTGTGTTTGTGTATGTGCGTGTATGTGCGTGTGTGTGTGTGTGTGTGCGTGTGAGTCTGGGCTGTGTGCGCGATGATGTGTGGATGAGGGAGGGGTGATTTGCCCCCGATGATGCCAACGGGTTGATGATGCCCATCCCTGTCCAGCAACGCGACCAAATATTCAACAGAGCACCATGCTTATTCGCACACCGATAACCTGAATTTATGGCCTTTATTAATTATTAATGTAGCTTTTTTATGAGTTTTGGCAACACACCAGTAGCACCATTTATTCAGGGTCTATAAGGTTTAATATATTTGCAAGCAGCATTGGTAATGCTGTAAAATGACAGATTAAGATGGGCAGACGTTTGATAGGCTAAATTAATTGAGAATTTTCAGGCCTGTAATTGTTTAATTGGTTACAATTCACAAATTGACATATGACACATTATGTGCATTTACTGTAGTTTACATTTATCTATGGATTCATTTATTGTCTTCACATGGATATAAATATAATTTATCTAATCTACATATAAATTATAATTTGCCATACCGCTTCCATACCGCCTTCACATGTAACTGATCGCTTTTAAAATGTATTTCTTTATTTTATTTTAGAATTTGCTTAAAATAATATATATACATATATATATATACATGTATATATATATAATATAATATATAATATATAATATAGATATATATATATAGATATATATTAGATATATATATATATAGATATATATATATATATATATATATAGATATAGATATATAGATATTATATAGATATAATATATATATAAATATATATATTAAATCAAAGCAGCCTCGTGTCAGTGCCAAGAATGACTCCATATGGAAGCAGCTCATTGGCTGATTCTACTCATGACGCGTTAACGCGGAAGTCAACCACCGCCTCGAGAAAAATGGCTGCTCACAGGTGCAGCTGCTGGTCTTGGCTGCTTATTCTTTTTAGTTTGTCCGTGTTTGTTGTCGCAGACATTCATGAAACGACGCCAGTTAATGACCACCACGGTGGGGTTGACCATAATGCACAAACAGCGGAACAAACGGCTGACCAGCCCGCGGTGGAGGAGAGACGGTGGGAAGCAACCGAGGTTAAAGAAGCCGCTACGGTTGATGCTGCAGCCGACATTCAGGGCACTTCTGCACCTGAAACAGTGGTACCTTCGTCGGTACCACAGCCTAAAGACGACTTCCAAGAAGAGCTGGTCATCAGACCTCTGCACTCCGGAGATATTTATGCCAGCTTCCAGTTCCGCACCCTGTGGGACACAGACTTCATGAGAGAAAACAAAGGTAAGCTAACTGCTAGTAGGGAGATAACACTCTGTTAGGCACGAATAAGAAAATACACACATGTAAATGTTTTATCTTCTTATAGAAGTAACTTATGAATATACTTGAGTCTGTCGAATAGCTGACAGAAAAGCTGTAAATGTATAAAATGACAAGCATTTAAATGTTTCGGAATGAGGGTTCATTTTTTGCTTCTCGATGCTCCTATAATCTGTCAGATTGAAACATTAAAAAGATTACCACGTGATAGGGCATCTGCATTTTCCGTCAGTTGACTTTCTTTTATAAATCACCATATTTTTGTTCATTTATTGATATCCCCTTCCTGTTAAAATCTGCGTCTGTTCCTGTTTAGTTGGTTTCAGGAGTATTTATACATTATTGGAAATATTATACGAGTTTAATACACCCCACATTAATTCAATAAGATTTTCTTTCTCCTGTTCTCAAAGTTACAACAATGTTTGGTCTTTCTAACTCTAAACCACGTTGTTGTATTTCTCAGTGTCCCACTACCGGCTTTTCCCCAAGTCTCTGGGCCAGGTCATCTCCAAGTTCTCAGTCAGAGAACTGCACATCTCTTTTACACAAGGTTACTGGAGGACCATGCAGTGGGGGCAACCCTTTATACCATCCCCACCTGGAGCTGAGCTCTGGGTCTGGTTCCAAGACTCAGTGACAGAGTGAGTACAACAGAGATGAAATGAATGTGTGGATTAATAAGGGGAGGGGAGACAGACCCGTACTTATATAGTGTTTTTGTACTCTGAGCATTTAAAGCCCCTTCTTACTATGAGCCTTATTCACAAACACATTCATTAACCTGCTTTCGTAAACATTTTTTCTATGCCTTAGCATTTTTAATCTACCATGCACTAGAGATGGACCGATCCGATATTACGTATCGGTATCGGTCCGATACTGACCTAAATTACTGGATCGGATATCGGAGAAAAATAAAAAATGTAATCCGATCCATTAAATATCACGAAAGCACCTCACAAAACTTGCAACACGCCGTAACTCACCTCAGAACGTTAGCACGTCGGAGCAGTATGCATCACGTGATAGAGCGGCTGTGGCATGCGGGACCTGTCGGTGGTCTGGATAGCATGTGGAGCTTCGCTAGCAACCCGGCATTTCATCTCCGACAAAGTTATCCCCGAGAGAAGTAAAGCAAGTGTGTAAGTCCATCTCTGAATGTTTGTAAAGCATTCCTGCGTTAAGCTTAACGAGCGACTGCCTCTCGCTCTCGGCTGCTACTTCAATCTGAAACTGCTAATGATCAGCTGATCGGCTTTTCTGTCGCGAGTCTCTCTTGTTTGTTTTTGGCCCACTTTGCACCAGAAAGAGGAAACCAGCGGCTGAACAACAGCAGCACGTTTAAGCTTGATAAGCTGTTGTTAGAATTTATTTAATATTACTTTCTACACCAGGATCTTTTTCTACGTAGCTGACGCTGGTAACTGTGCAGGGGCGGATCTAGCAAAGTTTAGCCAGGGGGGCCGATAGGGCATTAACAGGGAAAAGGGGGCACAAAGACATACTTTTCTTTCTTATTCTCATTTAAAATGTCTCAGCTTTTAATAAATAATTATCTGACACCCAAAGTTTTAATTTGATGTAAAATGAATAGAAGTCAATTACTGTATATAGTAACTATTAAGTCTAATATACCCTAGTAAGCTATAGTACTTTTTCCTTTGGGAAGGTACCATCTGTGCAGTCTGCAATTTTGTTGAAGAAAGATGTTGAATCTATTTAATATTTCTTGAAAAATAATTGATTTCTGTGCATTTTTTTTCACACTGCATCAAATTAAGGTTGATTACGTCGATTAAGCATCATGAGGTGGCGCGTGAGGGGTGGTTCCCTATTTTTTATTTATTTATTTTTGTTGTTGCTGGGAGTTGGAACCCTATTAGTTAGGTTGCTTAATATTTATGCTAAGTACTCTTTAAAATACCAGAATAGGGAGGATGGTGTAGGTTTAAGTTTATTAGATTGATCAGTATTGCTGAACTATGAAATATTTTTTTTGATACAGGTATAACAGAATAGCTTTAGTGTAGTTGTTGTTTTAAACTTGAGTATGAACTTGATGACTTGCAAAATGCAGCAAGATATTTTAAAAAACAGTTTTGTTGATTAAAAAACACTATATCGGATTCATATCGGTATCGGCAGATATCCAAATTTATGATATCGGTATCGGTATCGGACATAAAAAAGTGGTATCGTGCCATCTCTACCATGCACACATGACACTCCAATGGTGGCATCAACGGCAACTGGGAGTTCAGTATGTGGACCAAGGATACATTGACATGCAGACTAGACAAGTAGAGGATTGTTTCGCTCATCCATAACCGTCCTTGCTGTTTTTGCTTTTGTGTTTTTCCTTTAGTTCTTATAATGACAGTGATGTTTCTCAAGCATATGCCGAACTAGCAGACAGTTGAGGTAGTTTTTTTGCTGCAGTAAAAAGTTATGCAGCAAAATAACTCTCAGTAAAAACTGGCCACAAACTTGTTGCATTAAGACGGAGATAATCTGTCATCAGTCTGCGATTGAATTACATGCAATCTGTTTCAGATGATACATCAATTAAATGTGAATTTCATTGAATTTAATGCAAGTTTGCTCAGCTAACATCATCTCAGGATGGTGGTGCATGTGATGAACCCTCTTGTTCGTTATATTCTCAGAGTATCGATATTTGGTGACCCTGTATCGATACAATATCACCTGCCTAACCTACCTTTGCTAAATCATGTTAACATTTCCACATGCCTTTTTTTGCCTTTCCCAGTGTCGATGCTACATGGAAGGAGCTAACCAATGTTTTGTCAGGCATCTTCTGTGCATCACTGAACTTCATTGACTCCACCAACACTGTTCAGCCCAGTGCCTCCTTCAAACCCCTGGGACTAGGCAACGGTACAGTCAGTCTCCTTTTTGCATTTAGAGTAACATCTCTAGTAATGAACCTCTGCAAAAGCTAATTGTGTCATCAGCCACCATTGAACTGTCTAATATCACGTTATTATACAGAATTAGTGCTAGAGAAAATCCTCTTGCAGTAATCCTCTTCTCAACTTGTTCCATCACTGGTCAGTTATGATTCATACAACTTTAACAGCATCAGCTGCGATAAAGTGCTTCAGATTACTGGAGATCAGTCTGTCATTTTTACCTTGTGTCTGTCAGAGTCACAAACACTGTGGTAGCTTGAATATTTTGCTCAAAACTTTTGTTAACCTCACTGATGACTGTTCAAAGTGCTCTTAGAGGAATTCTGAAAGGTTGGCAACCTCTAGGAAGATTCTCATTTGTTCCAAACGACCATGTGTAGCAAATTTCTTTCAATTTCAATTGAGTCTCAGCGATTTAGTGCAATAACCTTCTTCCTCATCTAACCTAGACATGTGCTTTGGTTTTTGTTTTGTTTTTTAAACTATTGTTTCTAGTAGAGCAGGGCGATATGGCCAAAAATATTAATCACGATATAGATTTGAAAATTTGCGATAACCATATAACTGACGATATAATTGATGCAAGACAAAATACAACTCCGCAACTTTACTAGCGCAAAAAAACCCCCCCATCCATTTATTTTCACTTAAACAAGCAGCTGTTTTTTATGTGCATTAAAGCTGTATAAAAAATTTAACAGTGCAAATGCAAATTCCCTGTTGAAAGTTTAACCAAAAGGCATTTCCAGTAGAAATGGGCTGACATATCCTGAGCATAACCATGTATAATATCCACTGAAGTTAAAAAGAGATGCTTTGCAACATTAAACTGCAGTGTGCCAAATAAAAAAGTCAAATACGTATTTTTCGGACCATAAGGTGCACGGGATTATAAGACACATTAAGCGAAACAAAGCAGTCAGATAAATCAAACTTTATTCAACTCATCTTCTTCTTCCTCCACTTCTGTACCATTGATTCATTAATGCTGTATTCTATCACAGCTGCTCTATTCCCATGTTGTTGCAGTATGTTAATGACTAACCTTCTATTGTGGATGGATTATCTCAGTTGTTCTCCTGACTGAAGTTTGGTCTGTTTACAGCATCCTGCCATGCGATTGCATTTGTCCCTAACCATCAGGAACCTTCACGAGTGGAAAAGTGTTAGCGTTCATCCTCCAGCTTCACTGTTTATGTTATGCTAACATAGCTGTGTCACTAGCGATCACCTAGCACATCATTAAATACCACCTAGCCCAACTTCAGTAACCTTACAAACCTCACTGCTGTGTAGTTTCCTGTCTTCATTTATGTTGGAAATGATAGCAGAGCTGTACGTTTGATTTTTTCAGAAATCTCTCAGTCAGAACATGCTATATCATACTTAGGTAACTAGCAAAACTAGCGAGCTAACTTCCGCTAACTTCCTGCTAACTTCTAACTCCGTTAAATGTAATAAATTCTGTTTTCATGGATGCCTGGATGTTAAACTTCATAGTTACACCTGGTAAAGCAGCAATTCTGATCGTTTTATTAAAGATGAAAGAATTTAGACAGTTTTTAACTCTTAGTGATGCTGCAGTGTTCGTTTGACTTTGGGACCTGAAGGGAGCGGAGTTTAGGACACAGATTACTCCCAGATTTACGAGCACCTTAGTCCGACAAATACGGCAAAAACGACGGCCCGCTTCCATGTTCTACAAAAAAAAAAGTGCTTTGGTGGGTATCTGATGGACAAACGCCAAACCAGTTCCACACCACTGAAGTTGCACCATTTTTTACAAACCAATTGTGGTTCATCCGTTTCACTCAACGATCCGCTTTCTCCCTTCTCATTCTCTGTTGCTGCCATGCTTTTTCTGCCATGTGCAAAGGCACTGCGCATGCGCGTTTTACCCATATTCTATCGCGATATTTTATTTCCTTATCGTTGCCTAGCATTGTACCAGTATTACTGTCAACGGTATAATATGGCCCAGCCCTAGTTTCTAGTGATTTTACACCTCATGTTACTGCAAATGGTCGACTTTACAGGTGATATGATTGTCAGGCTTATCAGGTGTGCTGCACCCCGTTAGAAACTTGGTTTAGTTGTGGTTTTTTGTTGTTGTTGTTTGGGAATAAGTAAACAGATGAACACTTTTTACACAGGTCCTGTTTGCATTAAAGAAACCTTTTGCAATAAAATGAGTGCTTTACCTGTACTCAGGTGCCTGTTTTTTTAATATATATATTAGATTTTATTTGGGCATGTGATATTCTTATTCTGAGGTGCATGTTAGACAGTTGAATACCCATTACAGCACTGCAGATGCCCCAGGACTCACTGTACTGCATATGCAATATTTGTGTGTGTGTGTGTTAAAGTGACAGACCACAGCTTCCTTCGCTATGCCACCCTCCCACGAGAAATTGTTTGCACAGAGAATTTGACACCCTGGAAGAAACTCTTGCCATGTGGATCCAAGGTAAATGTCCCCCCCTTTACATGTGCATTTTTCTTCCTAAAAAAGCGCGGGACATCAATGCCATCTGTTAGCGTATTAAGTTTTCTCCTCACTATGTTTTCCGAACAGGCTGGTCTCGCTGTCCTTTTGAAGTCAGAGAAACTCTTCCACAGCAGTTTTCATTCCCAGGCAGTGCACATCAGGTCCGTGTGTCAGGACTGGCAGTGCAAAACCACATCCTGGGAGCTGAGACAGACGTTGAATTCAGTCTTTGACCTGCACAACTCTGGACAGACCAAACGAGGTGAGCGAAAGCACGTTTTTTTTTGTTCTCTGTCCCATATTTGGGTTTTGGTAACATTCCCCTGGCTTTTGTTAATTCAAGCTGTCTCTTCCCTCAGAGTGGTCTTTGTTCAAGATGTTCTCTCGGACCCTGACAGAAGCTTGTCCGTTGGCCTCCTCCAGTAAACTATATATCGACATCACAGACAACCCTCAGGTTAGCTTTTCCTTTAATATAAAATATGTAAATCTAAATCATTAGATAATTCAAACCTTAGAATACAAAACATCGAATTGTGACAGCTATATGAACATGGAGGTGTTGCTGATCTAGTGGATTATCTGTTGATAAACGGCACTACTTGGATGTATAGATAATGTCAAATTTATTATTGAAGCTCTGTAAGAGTTATGATTGGAACAAACCTGTTTTTATTTTGCAGGGGGAGCAGTTTGAGCTCAGCCCAGCCACTTCCCTGCTGAGCCAGGCAGTGGTGCTGGGAGACAGACGGACCTTCTCTGTGTACGATCTGACCCAAGAAACCACCTTTGGCACTGTGCGCTCCCTCAACCTGCTGATTCGATGGAAGTCCAATGAGGGTGAGCCAGAAGAGTAGAGACTGTATAATGTATAAAGCTGTGTATAATAGTCAGAATATTGTCTTGAAGAATGTATGATGAAACAAGAACAAGATAATAAAATGCACACACTTCACACATTTTTAAGGCATTTTTTTGATTGTCACATTTGTTTTACACCCAGTGAATTATTAAAATCGGTCTGACTTTCTGTCCTCAGGTGAAATGCTGCGTCCCTTGCTCCATGCTGAGCGTTATGTGGCTGGATACGGGCTGCAGACAGGAGAGATTCACACATTAATGTACAACAACCACCCATACAGGTCTTTCCCTGTACTGCTGCTGGACTCGGTGCCTTGGTATCTTCGTCTCTACATCCACACGCTCAGTGTGACGAGCAAGGGAAAGGACAACAAGCCCAGTGAGTATTTTTAGAAAGCAGTAAAGGATGTGTGCACTGTTCATTTGCAATCAGAATAATAAATTTACATAGTCCCAAAAATAATTTACCTTTGAAAGATGACCAATATCCTGTTCAGTGAGTACACAGTGTAGTACAGGATATTGGTCCGGTACAATGTCCTTAACTTCACTTAAGGCCACTGTGGAAATAAGAATATCATGGAGCAGCTGACTTATGAATTATTAATTAAATCAAAAATGTATGTCTTATATGGCCTTCATATGTACAGTTTGGTCCACATATAAACCTCATCCATCCATCCAACTTCATCCGCTTTATCCGGGGCCGAGTCGCGGGGGTAGCAGCCTAAGCAGAGAAGCTCAGACCTCCCTCTCCCCAGCCACCTCCTCCAGCTTATCCGGGGGAACACCAAGGCGTTACTAGGCCAGCCGAGAGATATAATCTCTCCAGCGTGTCCTGGGTATGCCCCGGGGCCTCCTCCCGGTGGGACATGCCTGGAACACCTCACCCAGGAGGCGTCCAGGGGGCATCCTTGTCAGATGCCCGAACCACCTCAGCTGGCTCCTTTCGATGTGGAGCAGCAGCTGCTCTACTCTGAGTCCCTCCTGGATGGCCGAACTTCTCACCCTATCTCTAAGGGAGAGGCCAGCCACCCTTCGGAGGAAGCTCATTTCTGCCGCTTGTATCCGCGATCTCGTTCTTTCGGTCACTACCCACAGCTCGTGGCCATAGGTGATGGTAGGGACGTAGATCGACCGGTAAATTGAGAGCTTCGCTTTTACAATCAGCTCCCTCTTCACCACGACGGACCGGTGCAGCGTCCGCATCACTGCAGCCTCCGCACCAATCCGTCTGTCGATCTCCGGCTCCCTTCTCCCATCACTCGCGAACACGACCCCGAGGTACTTGACCTCCTCCACTTGGGGCAGGAACTCATCCCCGAGTGGGCACTCCACCCTTTTCCGGCTGAGAACCATGGCCTCAGATTTGGAGGTGCTGATCCTGCGAACCGTTCCAGTGTCAGCTGGAGGCCTTCACCCGATGGAGCCAACAGAACCACATCATCCGCGAAAAGCAGAGATGAGATTCTGAGGCCACCGAAGTGAAAGCCCTCCGCCACTTGGCTGCGCCTAGAAATCCTGTCCATAAAAATTATGAACAGAATCGGTGACAAAGGGCAGTCCTGGTGGAGCCCATCACCCACCGGGTGCGAACCAAGCTCTTGCAACGGTTGTATAGGGATCGAATGGCCTGTAGCAATTGGCCGGACACCCCATACTCCCGCAGCACCTCCCATAGGACACCCCGAGGGACACGGTCAAATGCCTTCTCCAAGTCCACAAAACACATGTAGACTGGTTCGGCAAAATCCCATGCACCCTCAAGTATCCTTGAGGGGATAAAGAGCTGGTCCAGTGTTCCGCGACCAGGACGAAAACCACATTGTTCCCCCTGTATCCGAGGTTCGACTAGCAGACTAACTCTCCTTTCCAGCACCCTGGCATAGACTTTCCCAGGGAGGCTGAAGAGTGTGATCCCCCTGTAGTTGGAACACACCCTCCAGTCCCCCTTCTTAAAGATGGGGACCACCAACCCGGTCTGCCAGTCCAGGGGTACTGCCCCTGATTTCCACACAACATTGTAGAGGCGTGTCAACCAGGACAGCCCTAAAACGTCCAGAGCCTTCAGGACCTCTGGGCGGACCTCATCAACACCAGGGGCTCTGCCACCAAGGAGTTGTTTAACTGCCTCAGTGACCTCGCCTCCGGAAATTGGCGGGTCATTCCCCTCATCCCCAGACTCTGCTTCCTCCTCGGAAGACATGTCAGTGGGATTAAGGAGGTCCTCGAAGTATTCCTTCCACCGCCTGACAATTTTGTCAGTCGAAGTTATCAGCACTCCGCCAGCACTATACACAGTGCAGGTAGAGCACCGCTTTCCCCTGCTGAGATGCCTGACGGTTTGCCAGAATCTCTTCAAGGCAGTCCGAAAGTCTTTTTCCATGGCCTCTACGAACTCCGTCCACACCTGAGGTTTTGCTTCAGCCACTGCCCGAGCCGCATTTCGCTTGGCCTGTCGATACCTGTCGGCTGCCTCCGGAGTCCCACAGACTCAATGTCCCCAGTCTCCCTCAGAATGCTGTTGAAGCTCTGCCGGAGGTGTGCGTTGAAGATCTCGTGGACTGGGGCCTCTGCTAGACGTTCCCAGCACACCCTCACTACGCGTTTAGGTGTACCAGGTCTGTCCAGCATCCTCCCCCGCCACCTGATCCAACTCACCACCAGGTGGTGATCAGTTGACAGCTCAGCCCCTCTCTTTACCCGAGTGTTCAGAACATATGGTCGCATGTCTGGTGATACGATTACAAAATCAATCATCGACCTGTGGCCTAGAGTATCCTGGTGCCACGTGCACTTATGGACACTCTTATGTTCGAACAAGGCGTTCGTTATGGCCAAAGTGTGATTTGCACACAAGTCCAATAACAAAACACCACTCGGGTTCAGATCAGAGAGGCCGTTCCTCCCAATCACGCCCCTCCAGGTCTCGCTGTC
>NW_024582667.1:293816-318663 GCF_018398535.1 Haplochromis burtoni
TGGGATCCCTGGGACACACAAACCCCTCCACCACGATAAGGTAGCGATTCACGGAGAGGACCTCAACCAGTCTACAAAAAAATCTTATTAGCCTTTGCGCTGTTTAGCATTAGCATATCACAAATTCAACTAGAAGACTATCACTCAGCCACCTCCCCGCAACCTATTTAACAAGCCTGATTTGGTAGAATAGATCTGATATAAAGGTAAAGCAATACATCTTTATTTTTTTGTTTCTATGTCTGCAAGTCTTACTGGGACTGTTTCATGGATCTGAATATGACCACTGAATCATTTCTTAGGAAGTTTAATTAAATAAAAGAAGAAAAGTAGATCTTACATCATGTTGTTTAGTTGACTCTTGCAGCTTTGTCTATTGCCATGAAACACCTGCACATAAAAATGAAAGTTGCACTTACAGCTCAAAGAAACAGTCCATGAGTGCATCTTTTCAGTTTAGTGGCTTTCTGAAGGTGCTGTCCCCTGCCTCTGACCCCCATACCTTGATTCAAACATCAACATGATGATGCTAATTATGTTCTTTAAAAGCACAAATTGCCAGTGGCAAATGAATACACCGCCTTCTCTTTACACTTTGTAGAGGTGCACGATAGTCAGACTCCCACTTGAGCTGAACTTGTGTGCCTTCAACTTGATTTCATTTTCATTTTTGTTGCCTTCTGTTAGTTAGCTTAAATGTCCTGTGGACATGTGAGCATCTTTGCAGGCTTTGATTTTTGATGTTGACTTCTTCAACGATGGATATTATTATTCAGTCTTTTACTTAACCCTGTAAAATCTGAACCATGAAATAATTGCCAGAAAAATCTAATTTTCTTGAAGCTGGAGTTTTTATTGAACCTGTCATGAATTATGAGTTTTGACTTGTATGGTTTTTGCTACACCAGCATTTCTGTGCAATTTATTGATGACTATTCATCTTCAGCAAAAATGTGTAAAGGGTTTAAGGTTAAAGAAATCACACTAATGATGTAAAGGTCTCAAAAACTCATGTTTCAAATATGATACATTTGACCTTACAGGGGTAAGTCGGTCATGCTGTTCACAGCCCACTGTAAGATACTTGACTTCCCACATTAACCCACAGGAATGGTTAGTAAGGGTTCATGCAGCTGCCTCTTTTTGCCACAAGGTGGAGAACATGAGTCATGTTTTCTGTAAGAAACAGTTATCAAATACATATGTTGGTGTTCATTTCTAACTTGAATAACATGCTGTTATTGATTAAATATTGTCCCATTATGTAATTTATATAAACCAGTGATCTGTGTCTAAACTAGGGATTCACTGACTGTAAAAACTCTGGGTTGATAGTTGTTTAAAATACAATTTTCTTGACAGCAGATGCCAGAGCCTTTGTGTTTGTGCAGTTCTAGTTTGAACATTTAATCAGTGTATTATTGGTCACTTGTTTTTTTTTCTTCCTCTGCTAGGCTACATCCACTACGAGCCATCTAAGGATCGTGTGAAGCCCCACCTGCTGGAGATGCTGATCCAGCTTCCTCCAAACTCTGTGACTGAGGTTACAGTGCAGTTTGAGAGGGCTCTGCTCAAATGGACTGAATACCCACCCGATCCCAACCACGGTTTCTATGTCGGGTATGCACGTAGGATTGCATGTGTGACATGTGTTGCTTCTCAAATGATTTTTGCTTTTTATTTTTTAGGATTTTAAATTAATTTCAGACTTTTATTGACTAAAGTCCTTGTCCTTGTCTTTAACATTTAGATCTTCAGTTATTAGTTCTCTTGTACCAAGCACTGTCGCCATGCATACAAACAGCACTCGGGAACGACCACTTTTCAGCAGCTTGTAAGTACACAGCCCCCATCGCCCACCCATCTTGATGAAAATGACATTTATTGTGTTTTATTCACGGACTGTTTGAGTTTCTGCACAGACACGTTTATCTAGAAAATGGGATGATCAAATTTTCCTCTCTCACCAGTTTTCCCTGTAAAGAAGAGTCCAGCTACTTTGTCCGCATCTACACAGAGCCTCTGCTTGTCAATCTGCCCACTCCAGACTTCAGCATGCCTTACAATGTCATCTGCCTGACATGCACTGTAGTGGCTGTGGGCTACGGCTCTCTATACAACTTACTAACGCGGAGCTTCCAAATCGAAGAGCCCAACCCAGGACTGGCCAAGCGGATCGCTAACGTCATCCGAAGGATGAGGGGCGTCCCGCCACTCTGAGGCTTTGTGAGCATGCCAAGTGGCATCTTTTAGAAAGGAAGTTTTCCTTTTGTTGAAACTACTGGAAAATATATAATATACAGGGAAGAACTGCTATGAATGTTTTAAAACCTGTCAACTTGAGGATTTTGTTGTTGAATTGAATAAGATGGATACATTTGTGTTTTAAAGCAATTTCTTGCTGCCTAAGGACAAAAAAAGTAGACGGGAAGTTGAAGATTTGTTCTTGTTTGATAAATATGAGGAACCAAAGCTGAGCAATGGGCTGCAGTGTTTTAATACCCCTTCGTTTTGGGGATTTGGGGTAGGGTTTTTTTGTTTGTTTGTTTGTTTGTTTGTTTTCTGGATTTTTAATACTATAACCCATTACAACATAATGCCACACTGTCATTAAGGCATACTGATACTTTGAGGAAACAGTGATTTCATAACTCACTGCACTCTGAAGCCTCTGGACTCAGAAATATAATCGCTTTTGGTCTCTAAGTGGTCTTAAGACTTATTTGGGATCTCCGCCACTATGAGATACACCAAGTCAAAGTCACTTCAGGATGTCCTAACGTTTTTCTTTTTAGGCTGCTTATCTTAATTGAAACTTCATTCATGACAGCGCATTAAAAACTCTAAAACTCATTCCAGTATGATGTCATATATTGTGTGAAACGAATTCTAAAAAGTATAGACTTAAAAGTGATAAAATGAACTTTTTTCATGTTTCTACACAGGATATCAATTGTTGTCAAGTAAAACCGAGCTGCCCTTTACCAAATATTTATTTGGCACTGATTTTGGTTACAGTTTTGAATGTTGAATGCAATTGTCTGAGCATAATAAAAACCTTTTATTTGTTGAATTATTAAGTCATCAGTTTTAAGCACTTTAGTTGTCTTACAACAAATACACTATGGACAAAACTACAGAGCCACACTTCCTCTTCTCCAAATTCAGGTGCTTTCACTCCTGTTGCTTCAGGTAACAGCCAAGCAGTCTGCCTTTATTTGTTAAAGGTTGTTCTAAAGAGCTCACTAAATTTGAGTATGGTAGTGTAATAGGATGCCACCACCGCAACAAGTCAGTTCATGAAATTTTTTCCCTCTTAAGGTATTTAATGATCAGGTGAAGTGGTGATATAGCAAAGTGGAGGCATCTAGGAGCCACAACAACTTGGCCACAAATTGTTGGACATGTAGATCTTCAGAGGGGTGTCACCAAGGGCTGAGGTGATACAGTCTAAAAGTCACCAAAACTGCTGACTCAACTGCAGAACTCCAAACACCGCTGGGATTAACATCAGCACTAAAACTGTGCCTGGAGCTTTGTGGTCCTGGGTTCTATGGCTGAGCAGCTCCTGTAGATGTTAAATACTAAATAAAATACTGCCATGCATTTACTTTTGTTTAAGCCTTTTACACACATTTTTGTTTGTTTTCCTTCCTAGAAAAATATTTCTGTAAAACAGTGAGCTCCATTTGAATGTTTGACTATGTTCAAGTTCAAGGTTCTTTATTTGTCACATGCATAGTTATACAAGTATAACATACAGTGAAATGTAGCCTGACACGCTCCTCGACATGTGCAAAAATTGGGGGGGGGGGTGTAGAGGAAGAACATTATTTAAATATATATATACATACATATAGTATATACACTGGGTGAATGTGCAGTAGTAGCAGTTCTGTATTGTTATTACTGTCACTGCCTTTTCAATAAACTGCCAAACATCATTTTTCAAATTACTAGACATGAAAGTTCCCAACTCTAAATTAAACAGGAGTTGGAACATTATTACTTCCCATTGAGTGCCCACATTTTTGTGTAAACATAGTTGGCCTCACTGATGACAGACTCTGAAGGAACAAACAAAGACGTCTCTCTGTATTTGCCAGGTCAGCAGTTCTTACCCCTGTGTGTTTGCCAACAGTGTGGAACAAAAACAAAGCGAAAAGCAGCTTTCCACATGTAGAATTTGATGTTCATATGTGATCTGCTACAAACTGCAAGTTTTCTCCTCGGACATGATATAGTAAAGGAACTTGTCACTGATTGTTGCAACTTTCTTTGGTCAAACTAGTAATTTATAAAAAAAACTAAAATGTTCTTTAAATAACAAACAGCACAATACAGTTTGAGACACAAGTGTGCAACAATGCTGAAAACTAAGAACGTTTTCATTGTCCATCTGAATCATTTTGTGTTCTGCCAGGAAACACTTTCCATTCTTGCTACATTTCATCATTTGTTTTTGCAGGGAAACGGACTCAAAAAACCCGACAGGCTTGTGAATTCCAGGATCTATTAAAAACACATTTATAGCAAGGTTATACAGGATTGGGCTATTTTTATTGGTCATACAAAAACAACAAAAACAATGCATCATACTCTAAGGCTTTAATTAGAAATGGAACAGATATACTGTTTTTCACACTGAAGTAAGAATACACGCGGTAAAAAAAAAAAGAGAACAAGGAATAAATGCAAACAGGCTACTTTTTCTTTGTGGGAAAAATGTGTCCGTTTAAAAAGGAGAGATGTTTAATGTAGATGATGGACTTCCTTAGCAGGGCTCACTGCATGCATGACCACAGGTAGTCCTGCAGCACTTATGATCTCCTGGACACTGACCATCGTGATAGCAGTACTCAGCACACATGGGGGTGGTCTCAGGCAGAGGACAGCCGCCAGGCTTCACTGATCACAGCGAAGTCAAAAAAATATGATTAGTTACAAAATACCTTTAAACACTTGGGATGTATATGGGGGTGTTTTCTACTTTGTTGATCTCTCACCTACGTACGGTGCCATGCACTCATGTCCACACCCGTTGGAGCAGCACTTTTCCTTGTCGGGGCAGTCACTGTCATTAGAGCAAAATTCAGCACACCGTCCGTAGCCCAGGCGCCTGCGAGGACACACTCCTGGCTTTACTGAAAGAAAAGAGAAATCAGTATAGACAAAGAGATAGAACGGGAGAGTGTGGTACACGGGCCTTTTGACTGACTTTTAGACAGCTGAGACTTGAAAGAAAAGAGCAGAAAAGCATTACGGATCAGCCGTGCCAAAGGAGACATGAGTTATGATTTTGAGCGGTTACCAATTTGGTTGCTAAACAAACAAGCATGCGCATTTCAAAAAGAATCCGTAAGCAGTCAGATAATGGGTTGAAGAAATTTGAGTCAAAAGAAACTTGCCTGTTATTTTGCAACAAGCGCTCGCTGAAAGAACAGTGTCAAAGTGCGCTAATGCGCAAAATGCTAAAACCAATGCGCAAATTGTCCACCAGTGTTTGTCCATGTTCACTTCTTGCTCAAAACATGTACTGCTGTGTGCAAAAATACTGTACACTAGTCCATAGCCACATGCTGAGCAGGCCACTTAGAGGATGCTGGGTCCTTGTGCCTGTAGAGTTACAGATAAAATATGGCATGTACTGTGGTATGAATCTTCTAATGTTGTTTACATGTTAGTAATAAAACTAGACAGCTGAAAAATGTTATGATGACCAATAGTTTTTGTCATGTGACCTCATTTTACCTTCACTTTATTTTAGTGCTTCCAGCAAATGAATCAATTTCTCCTCCAACAGTATCTGACATGTGCGAAGCGGTTTATTTTCTTTTTAACCAGTGAACCAGCCCGCATTTCCATCTAGCATTATTCGACTCCATAGACAAAAAAACAAAAACAATATGCGGATGGATTATTTACACACTTCAGAAACAAATTTGATACAATAGATCAGATGAGGAGTTTTAAAGTAATTTCAGAGTTTTTTTTTTAAAGAGACTGGCACCAGTTTGTGAAGTTAAATGAATTCTTGCTCATATATTAGAGAAGGAAGTTATGCTTCTGGTGTCCCCCAGGGGTCAGTGTTGGGCCCTAAATTGTTTAAATCACACATCAATTACATACTTACGGTGTCCACAATATTAATAATGATTCTGTTTAAGACTAATCATTTATGCTCTGGTGATGATTTACAGCATTTACTGGATGAGATGACTTTATGACTCTACAAAATAACTATTGTTTAGCGTGTTAGCTTAAGGGTGATGTGGAGGATGGCCTCTCTGTTCAGTTTAGTTGGGTGTGTGCTTGGCGTGTACACCACTGTGCAGACCACACAGTCCATTGCAGAATATTTTACTTCCCACAGAAATTCTACAAGAAGTGTTGGTAAGTCTCAAGCAGCTACTTCTTTTCTCCACAAGGTGGAGAACATGTCTTAGTCTTCCAATCTAACTTATTTATTAGTTTTTGTTCCAACATTACATGCTGTTATTGACTGAATATTGTCACATAGTATCATATTTATGTAAATTAGTAGGCTGTGCTAAAACTAGGGATGCACTGATAAAATGAAATGATAAACAAAGTAAAGAATAAATAAATGAAGATTTGGCTTGATAAAAACAAGCCAAATGATTAAAACTGAAATATTTTTTATTTGGAAATAGGACTGAAAGATGTCAACGATTGATTTTAACTGGTTGTTTCAACAGAGCTTTCCAAATTGAGTGTGTGAAATTCTACATATGGCCACTCTGACAAACTCATTTTTCTGCAGTTTTTGTGTGCTCACAAACTGTGAAATGTTCATGCTATTTACTTCTGATTTTTCGCTTTTAGCACTTAAATTCCTCCCCTGCACAGAATGGGGAGCAATAATGGAAACAGCCGTGTGTTTTGCTTTAGCAGCAGGTATCATTTATACAAATCTATGACAGTGTTAAACATCCTCAGCACAAAATTACCCTTAATAATGTTGGATGCTGTTAATTGCTGCCAATTACAGAAGAAAAAATGTTACATTTGCTTTGAATGTGTTAATAATGTATTTTATCTGTGGTGTAAAGGTGCACCACAGTCAGTCTCCCACTTAAGCTTTCTTTTTTGTTGCCTCCTATTAATTAGCTTGTTAGCTTGAGGCTGCTGTGGAGGAGGGCCCACAGCTTGACGGGCCAAAATCCATATCACTCACAGTCTAATTTAAGATACTTTACTTCCCAGAGGAATCACACGAGAATGGTATAGTAAGGGTTGATGCCGCTGCTTCCTTTCACCACAAAGTGACGAACATGAGTCATGTTTTCTGTAAGAAAGGAGGTTGTCAGATACATATTTTCGTGTTCCTATCTTGACTTGTTTCTTAGCTTATGCTCAAACGTTATATGCGACTATAAATGGAATATCATCATATTATATCTGTTTATGTAAACCAATGGGCAGTGTCTAAACCAGGCATGCACTGACTATAAAAACTCGATAGCTGTGCTTAAAATACCTTTTTTGTTGATAGCAGTGTCGGTGTTTTTATTTAATTTTTATTTTTTGCAGCTCTAGTTTGAACATAGATTTGTTTTCTGGAAGTTTGAAACTGTAACTCCATTAAATCATAGTGCATGATGTTACTGTGAGGAAACTGTAATAAAATACAAATCAGGTTATTCTGATTTGATATCTCACTGCCCTCTGAAGCCTCTGAGCTTACATGGAGAGATTATTGCTTCTTTTCAATCTCCCTACTAGGAACAATCAGATACAGAGATAAATTATGTCAGAGTGAATTCAACATGGTTTCTTTTTTGTTTTTAAATGCAAACTTTGTCCAAAACACGATATCCAAATACTCTCACAAACAAACAAATACAAAGAAAGATACCTAAAAGTAATGAATATTATCTTTAATGGGACAGGAAATCACTTGTTTTGAAGTAGATTTAAGTAAAAGCAGCAGGTCTGGAGCCACACTCCCTGTTCTCTGAATTGAGGTGTTTTTTTCAGTCTCGTTGTCACAGACGCATATAATCAGTGCCTAGCCACGCAGTCTGCCTTTACAAAAACATTTGTCATCATCAGCAAAAGAAAGTCTTAATAATATTACAGAAAGAAAAAAAGTATTGCATTAAAGAGAAGGCCATAGTAAATGTGTAAAGATGTTTAATGTAGATTGACTTGGTACTTTCTAATCAGCGGGGCTCATTGAACGCATGACCGCAGGATGTCCTGCAGCACTTCTGCTCTCCTGGACACTGACCAGCACACATGGAGGTGGTTTCAGGCAGGGGGCAGCAGCCAGCCTTCACAGATACACCAAACCCAAAAATATGATTAGTTACAAAATACCGTTAACCACTTGGTGAATTATTTAAAGGGTCTTGGCTGCTTTGTGCATCTATTACCTTTGTAGGGAGCCATGCACTCATGTCCGCATCCATTGGAGCAACACTTCTCAAAAAAGGGACAATCTCTGTCATTAAAGCAAGATTCAAGGCAACGTCCGTGGCCCAAGTGTCTGTGAGGACACACTCCTGGCTTTACTGAAATGAAAGAGAAATGAGTATAGACCAAGAACTCCAGAGAGTGTGGTGGGTTGTCCCTCTGAAAGATATCCTTTGACCTTATTGAACCCTGAATTGCAGTAAATTAATAAAAATCTCTTCTAAGAGTTTCTGGAAATTGTGAAACATTTGATTGTGTTTTAGGCTGTGGCCACCCTGTTTCTCTGAAGGATGCTTACTGCACTTCCTTCTTCTCAACTAAGGTATGAGTCTCATGGAGATCCAGTTGATTAATCTCTCGTTTCAAGTTAGATTCCACCCAACGTGTACACTCCAGTTCCCAAATATCTGGCAAAACTTATACAGTCTCACACAAAATGACAGCAGTAAATCTCTGGTCTGCAGTACACAAAGAAACACATGGTCATAAAGAAGACTAACAAGCTTTTTTTTTTTTAAAGTTCTCAATCTTTCATGTTTCATACAATCTCAAGGAAATGTGTATGAAATTAAACATTTTCTCTTTTTTTTGCACAATTGTTAGAGACAGCCTTTTCTGACTTCTACCTATTGTAGATGACATGATAACAGATAACCTGTAGATCAGCGGTCCCCAACCCCTGGGCCACAGACTGGTACAGGCCTGTGAGTTGTTTGGTTCCGGGCTGCGAGAGTTGAAGCTCGGTTGTGAAATTTATAGTTTTTTTAGGGTTTCGTTATTTTTTTATCGTTTTTATCATTAAATCGGTTTCCCTGGCTCTTTTCCAGTGTGTTATGAATAAATTTTCTTTTTTGGGTACTGGTACTGGTTTTATTTTGTTGTATTTATCCGCGGCACCTTAAAGGCTGGTCCGTGAAAATACTGTCAGACATAAACCGGTCCGTGGGGCAAAAAAGGTTGGGGGCCGCTGCTTTAGATAACTGTCACTTTGTTCGTATCTCACCTATGTCTGGTACCATGCACTCATGTCCGCATCCATTGTAGCAACACTTCAGAATAAAGGGACAGTCTCTGTCATCAAAGCAAGATCTAGCACAATTTGTATGTGCAAACTTTATTTTTAAACTAGTTGTCATTTTATTAACTGAGAAGATTTAACCAAATATTTAATCCACACCCTTTTCAGAAGACATTAAACATAGTGACACGTACTGGGAGCAGGAGGGACGCAGACTTCTTCACCATCATAGACACAGCATATGTGGCTTCTAGGACAGTCCTCATACCCCTTACGTGACAGAGCAAGATTAAGATGGCGTGAACATTCTGGGGTTGAAAGAAGCAGAAAAGCAAAAAAGGACATGGATGAGCTGTGAGGAATAAGAGTTGTGATGCTTTGCAGTCGCCAAATTGGCTGTTTGACAAAATCAAACATGCACATTTCAGAAAGGATCCGTAAGCAGGCAGATTATAAATTGAGCACATCTGAGCCCCCCCCAAAAAAACCAAAACAAAAAATTTGCCTGTTAATTTGCAGTAAGTTCTAGCAGAACAAACAAAAAACTGACAAAGTCGATCAGTGTTTGTCCACGTTCATCTTTTGCTCAAAGGAATGTGCTCCTGTGTGCAAAAATACTGTCTGTGTACTAGTGCACAACCACAGGCTGAGAAGGCCAGTTAGTGGATGCCGGGTCTTTGTGATCACAGATTTGCAGTCTCTCTGATAACATGTCATTTAAGACACACTTTCATTTTCAACCATGCTCCAATAGTGGCGTGTATGGTACATAGCTTGTGTTTAATATTAGTAATGAAACCAGACAACTGAAAAATGTTATAATGAGCAGCAGTGTTTGTGTTTGATCTCACTTTCCTTTCACTTTACTTTAGTGCTGTGTTTCATTTTTGTGGTCAAAGATTGCATGCTGTTATATTGTCTGCATGCATTGACCCTGCCAGTCACTATCACAGTATTTTGTTGTGCAGCAGCTATTCCTGAAGTGCAGCAAATTCCTCTCTCCTCTTCCTCTTCTGTTTTTCTTGAATTCTGTTTCACGGAATGATGCTATTGGACCTCTTTCTTCCTGCTAAGGAATGAGTTTCCTGGAGAAGTCTAGTTTAAATTCATATTACCACCCCACATTTACACTCTAATTCCCATATATCAGACAAGACTTGTGCAGTCTGATACTGCATCATTACAAGAGTCTTAATGGTTTTTGTTGTTCAGTACCCAACTTACCCCCAAGCAAAAAAAGGAGATTAACACAAGTTTTCACCTTCTCAAATTTCGTGCAATCCCAAGTATACATATATTAAATTATTAATCTTAGTATATATATTTTCCTATATTTAATTATGTCTGCACAAATTAATGGTCAGTGACAGCCTTTTTGCAACTTGCAACGTGATATGTGTTGCAGCAGTTGATATCCTGTGGATAACTGTCATGTTGTTTATATCTCACCTGACAATGGAGCCATGCACTCATGTCCACATCCGTTGGAGCAGCACTTCTCATTATTGGGGCAGTCTCTGTCATTAGAGCAAATTTCAGCACAATGTCCAAAGTCTAAGCGCCGACGAGGACACACTCCTGGCTTTGCTGGAAGGAAAGAGAAATTAGTGCAGACAAAGAACTCTAACCAGAAGGTGGTAAATGTGGATTTAACTTGAAGAAATGTTATTATCTGTCATTTTATTAACTGAGAAGGTTTAACCAAAGATTTGCCACACACACCAAGAAGAAATTAAACATTGTGACACGTACTGGGAGCAGGAGGGACGACAGACTTCTTCACCATCACAGATACAGCATATGTGGCCTCTAGGACAGCCATTACACCCCTTACGTGACAGAGCAAGATTAAGATGGCTTGGACATTCTGGTTTTGGAGGAGAGCAGTAAAGTAGAAAAGGACATGGATCAGCTGTGGTAAAGTGGTATGAGTAAAGTTCTATAAGCTGTCTGATTGCCAGTTTGGCTGTTTAACAAAACAAACCAAACATGCACATTTTAGAAAGAAACCGTGAGCAGTAGATTATAAGCTGAACAAATCTGAGTCAAAAGAAACTTGGTTGTTAAAATGTCACTTTGTTCAATCTCACCTGACAATGGAGCCATGCACTCATGTCCACATCCGTTGGAGCAGCACTTCTCATTATTGGGGCAGTCTCTGTCTTTAGAGCAAGATTTAGTACAACGCCTGTTGTGCAAGCGCCGGCGAGGACACACTCCTGGCTTTGCTGGAAGGAAAGAGAAATTAGTGCAGACAAAGAACTCTAATCAGAAAGTGCAGTAAATGTGGATTTTACTGGAATTTATTTGATTTTTAGACTCTCTCTCATTCTACTGACTGAGAAGACTCAATGAAAGATTTACCACACCCTATTAAGAAGAAATTAAACATTGTGACACGTACTGGAAACAGGAGGGACACAGACTTCTTCACCATCGTAGACACAGCATATGTGGTCTCTAGGACAGTCCTCATACCCCTTACGTGACAGAGCAAGATTAAGATGGCGTGGACATTCTGGGTTTGAAAGAAGCAGAAAAGCAAAAAAGGACACGGATGAGCTGTGAGGAATAAGAGTTGTGATGCTTTGCAGTCGCCAAATTGGCTGTTTGACAAAATCAAACATGCACATTTCAGAAAGGATCTGTAAGCAGGCAGTGTTTTTGTTTGATCTCACTTTCCTTTCACTTTACTTTAGTGCTGTGTTTCATTTTTGTGGTCAAAGATTGCATGCTGTTATATTGTCTGCATGCATTGACCCTGCCAGTCACTATCACAGTATTTTGTTGTGCAGCAGCTATTCCTGAAGTGCAGCAAATTCCTCTCTCCTCTTCCTCTTCTGTTTTTCTTGAATTCTGTTTCACGGAATGAGGGTGGTAAATGTGGATTTAACTTGAAGAAACTTTTTTATCTCTCATTTTATAAACTGAGAATGTTTGACCAAAAATTTACTCCACACCCTCTCTCAAGAAGTCTGTCTCTAGGACAGTGCTCACACCCCTTACATGACTGATCAAGCTTAAGATGGCGTGGGCATTCTGGTTTTAGAAGAAGCAGTGAAGCAGAAAAGGATATGAATGAGGTGTGGTAATTGGGCCAAAAGTTATGATGCTGTGTGGTCCCCAAACAGACCATATAAGTAACTAACAAACATGCACATTTCAGAAAGAATTGTTAAGAAGACAGTTATGAGCTGAACACGTCTAAGTAAAAAAGAAAAACCCAAACTCACCTGTGAAAATGCCACCAGTTTTCACTGTGGAAAAAACAGTGCCAAAGTGCACCAATGCACAAAGTGCTACAATCAATACACAAACTGTAGAACAGCCTTTGTCCATGTTCACCTCTTGCTCAAAAGAATGTGCACAACCACTGACTGAGTGGCCAGTTGAATGATGCTGGATCGTTGTGCTTGTAGTCTTATATTCTCTCTGATAAGGTGTCATATCAGAAACATTTAGTTTTTTACGTTCCTTGTTGCTGAAATGATAATATGAATCTTGTGTTTTCATCTTAGTAAAACATCTACACAGTATTTAATATCTTCTTCATATAGCAAGACAACAACGACATGCTCATGAAGAACATTAAGAAGATTTTTCCCACAATTGACTTTCTTATATTGCTATACCTTGTTGGTACCTACGATTTATAAAAGTATCAAATGAATCACATATTTCTCCTTGTTCTCTCATATATAATTGTTACTATCTTGTTCAGTCCCCTGCTTCCTTGTGTACACTGTGTCCTTGTTTATTTTTTGATTGTTCCTGTTCTTCAGATGAAGCTATGAAGTTATCTAAATCACATTTAACAACGAGTATTTATTGTACGCATATCCATTATTTCTGATACCAGAATTTTGTTCAGTCTCACCTAATGTATATGACATTATTGTTTTGTAGGATAACAAATTAATATTTTGACTCTAAACAAATCCATATACCTGCATTTGAATTTTTTTTTTTCATTTCTTGTCTGTTTAGCCTTTCTACCAAGTTCCAGACAGGCTTTTTGCAAATTTGTCACTTTTTTCTTCTTTTATCTGTTGTAGATGATACCAACGAAACATCACTATGTCATATCTGTGACAGTAGGAACAGGGAGAAATTCGTGAGATTGTCTGCACAATTACAATTTGTTTCTGCATGAGCTGACACACAGCTTAGTGTGTGTTAGATTTCAGATCTTCAGATAAGTCTCACTGAGCTCCTTCTGCCTGAGTATGAGATTGGGTCCCCTGACTCTGATAAAATGGTGCCAGCACACAAAATTTACTGCTGTCTCGTGATGTAACACCCAACATGTTTTTATTGCATTTGTAGATCGATTGTAAAAAGTATTCCAAACTAATTAGAAGTAAGGAAATAGCTCTAATGAAAACCCATCATGAGACAAAATGAATACATTAAGTAAGTCAGTAAAATTGTATTTATATAGCACCTTTCAAGCTAAATATCACAAATGATTCAGAAAAAATTTCGAAAACATAAAAACAAAAAGCAGTCTCTTTAAATGTTTGGCCTTGTATGCTGTGGCATCAGCAGGCCCTGAACACGTCCTGGATGGCCGGCCTCTGCCTCAGTTGGCTGTGGGCGTTCCGTCCAGGGCCTCCTTATTCCCTTTGCTGGGAAACCCAGCATTTCTCCAACTGCTCCATATGATAATTATGTGAATAACAAAATATTCACATAATTGGCGGTCGTGGCTCAAAGAGTTGGCAGTTCGTCTTGTAACCGGAAGGTTGCTGGTTCGAGCCCCGGCTCAGACAGTCTCGGTCGTCGTGTCCTTGGGCAAGACACTTCACCTACTGGTGATGGCCAGAGGGGCCGATGGCGCGATATGGCAGCCTTACTTCTGTCAGTCTGCCCCAGGGCAGCTGTGGCTACAACTGTAGCTTGCCTCCACCAGTGTATGAATGTGAGAGTGAATGAATAGTGGTATTGTAAAAGCACTTTGGGTGCCTTGAAATGCGCTATATAAATCCAATCCATTATTATAGGTTGCTACGTGTTTCAAAATGGATCAGACCAAGTGGTATGGGCAACTCATGGCTGGCCCTAGAACCAGCTCAAAGCATCAAAGCTGCTTAAAAGCCGTAAACACCTTTCTGACAGCCATATGGGAATTTTTTTTAAAAAGTCTTCACTTATCCCATGTGAACTAACACCTGTTTGAAACAATCCAGATATTTGACAGGAAAAAAAAATACATAATTTTCAGTCATGGTACAAGAAAAAAATTATCTAGAGTGCATTCAGATCAGGGATCAGTTTGTCTCGTTTACAGTGGACAGGACCATTCATGTGGCTTTGCTTGCTGTGCTGTGTCCTGCTCTTTCTTTATTCTTTCCACATCTGCTCAGTTGTTCCTTCAGCCCCTTGGCTCTTCACTATTTTCCTGTGCTCCTTCTTTCTTTCTTTTTTAACAAAATTAATCTGTATTCCTTACCGTCTCATGACGAGAGTTGGCAAAAGTACAGACATCCTGTACTGAAGTAGAATTACAGATACTATTGTTAAAAACTACTCCAGTAAAAGTTGAAGTAATGATTCACCTTCTTCACTCAAGTAAAAGTGAAAAAGTACCAGCTGTGAAATGCACTCAAAACAAGAAAGTAAAAGTAGCTCTTTGAAGAACCTTTCTACCACCCATTTTTATGGCATGCCAACAGAACCTTGCTCTACATTAATGTAATGATAAAATAATATTATTTTATGGGAATACAAACTTTATGTTAGTCTGTATTTTAATTCTAAAGAATGCACTCAGTAGTGTCCATTACATTTAACATTTTAGCATTGAAGCTATTGACGAGCTCATTGACTGAACCTCTGGACAGGCCAGGTGTTAAGGGGAAGACCTGGTTAAATATCTCACTACTGTATTCAGTTATACACCGTTTTGTGATCACTGTTGTTGATATATTTGTGTGGGCTGAAATTTTACTTTCAAAGAAAACACAGTAATGATCAGACAGGCCCACATCAGACACAGTAACATTCGAAATGCTCAGGCCTTTGGAGATCAGTAGGTCAAGAGTGTGTCCTCTATTATGTGTGGCCTCTGTTACATGCTGAGTCAGCCCAAAGTTGCCCAGAGTGTTACTCAGGTCTTTAGTCCCTTTGTCCTGAGGGTTGTCCACATGGATGTTAAAATCCCCAACAATAATTACACAGTCGAAATCAACACAGATCACAGACAGCAGTTCACTGAGGTCATTAAAAAAGGCTGTGCCGTATTTGGGAAGCCTGTAAACATTAAGAAACACAACTTTGGATGGAGCCTTCAGCTGTAAAGCCACATATTCAAAAGACTGAAAACTTCTAGGAGATAGCTGCTTACATTGAAATGATTCATTAAATAAAACAGTAACCCCTCCTCCTCTCCTGCTCACCCTGGCCTCACTGATAAAACTTTAGTTAGGAGGGGTCGTCTCGATGAGAACAGCTCCACTGTTACTTTGGTCCAACCAAGTTTCAGTTAAAAACATAAAATCAAGGCTGTGCTCAGTGATTAAATCATTAATTAAAAATGTTTTCCCAGCTAAAGATCTAACGTTTAATAAAGCCAACTTAAGTGTTCTAGAGGTATTATTTGCCCCCTCGTGTTTGGGAGCAGTCTGTGGCACACAAGGTATGTTTACTATATTTAAAGATCTTTTAGAGTGCAGCTCTCTGTGTTTTGACCAGGCCACATGTCTCCTAAAAGTACAGAAATTTTAAAACCTTAGTGTGTAGTGTGAAGCTCAGCTTCTCCTGGGAAAAGTCACCACTGCCATAATCCTCGCAGCCTGGACCCTCCACACAACAACATCAGACTGCGGAAACAGAGCATGAAGGTGGTAAGGAGGAACTAAGAGGGGCGAGGCTGGGCACTGTAACTTCGATTGCTCTGTTGAGGGTGGGGCTCGATGGCGAACCTTTGGTTGCTCTGGGGGACAAAAAGGGATTGGGTCGGGGGGTAGATCTGAGCCCAGCATTGACCCGCTCCATCATCTCCTCAGTGAATTTCAGGTGTGGCGAGGAGGGAGAAAGGGAGGGGGAGGAGGGTGATGGCCTGTCAGGGGTTTGGGGGACTAGGGAAGGTCATGGTTCCTGGTCCTGGTCGTTGGTGTTGTTGAGAGAGTTGGAGGCAAATAAGGACCCCTCTGATGTCTCTCCTTTCTGAAGCTCATCCCAGGTGGGGGCAGATGAGGCTCCTCCTCGAGGTTTCTGCTGGGCTTTGTCTGTTCTTGCAGTACTGTTTGTTCCTCTTTATGAGATAACTCCTCGTTTATCTCAGCCTTGGCACCAAGCACAGATGGATGACGTATGGAATAAAACAAGTTGGAGGTGAACAGTTTCACCCCTGACTTGTTAAAATTAAATCCATTTGCTTTAAACAGATGCCTGCATTCCCAAAAAATATTAAAATTGTTGATAAAATGCACTGAGTGGTCAGTACATGCTGATATAAGCCATTTATTCAGTGCAAACAACCTGCTGAATCTCTTGTCTCCTCCTCTGACGGGTACAGGTCTGATAGGTTTGTAGCTTAAACCTATTCGCTGGAACGTTCAAGACAATTTACTACACAGCAAAAGCAAGACACGAGTAGGCAAAGTTCTTTATGTTTCTCGTGCACGGGAGAGAACTGGACAAACGCCGTTCCTTCGCTTGATCCCAGTTGCTCTCGTCCGCTCCCCCGTAACACTGCTCTTTTATTGAGGTTACATGAATATACATAGGTTCATTAACATATGACGTCTACCTACACACAAAGAGTACCTTGCCTGTGCGTTGTGTAAGTATGTCCTGACCTTAAGTTGTGTGTGCATGCCAGAGTGATCTGGGAGGCACACAGAGTCTCCACAGACTACTAAGGATCAAACCTCTACCAACATGACATTGATTATAAAACTCTAAGCATATATGAGTAGATATTTCTAAGCATAAATGACAATCAACAATATAAACCTGACAAGGTCCACTGATGAATACAGCTGCATTCAGAGAGTTTACTGTATTTAATAATCCAGTAAAGTCCGGTTTCAGAACCTTCGTCTGTTGTTTGGACACATCGTTTGACCCTGTATGCAGAACAATGTTTGTCACAGTTGGATATTCATCTGCGATTTGAAGAATTCTCTCCTTCAGGTTGTTGACCATATCCTTAGGAAAGCAGAGGACTTTAGTGTTCTTACCGCACATCCTTTGTACATCCTTTACGGCAGAGTCAACCACAATCAGAGTTTCAGGCCTAGCCTTTAGCTTTCCCTGTGGCCTTTTACTTTTCAACAGATTTTCAGACCTTACTTTGCTACTTTTAGATGGATGGTTGTCCGATATAGAGGGTCCTTTGATAGTGGAGCAAATCTGTTCTGCAGTTTCACATTCAGTTGTTTTGGAGGTTTGTTGTTAACCTTCCTATTCACGGTTGTCCAGTCCTGTTTCCTCCTGTATACAGGGGTAGAAGAGCTTCTGTTTCGTAGGAAGTGAAGGCCAGTCGGTTTCAGAGATTTCAGCTTGCTGTGCCCTGCCTGTGATATGTCCTCCCCCTTCCAGGAGACATGATTTATGTCTTGGTTTTGCACCAAGACAGTCCAAGGGGGGATTATTGCTTGAGGATTTATTATAATGCACAGAGTCTACTTTCTTGGTCATGTTATCTGTGCTCCTTAGCTGTGTACTAGCTTGCTCATCGCCATTGTTTTGAATCAAAAGCAAGGTTGTTTCATTTCCACACAGTCCATTTACCTCCACGTTTACTTCTAAGCGATGAATTTTTGTCTCCAGTACTGCAATCTTCTGCAGGAGGCTGTGGTAGTCATCTGTGTAGAGGGAAGGCATCTTGTTGCTAGTTAGCCTAGCGGTTAGTACCTTTCCAGGCTATTGAGGCTATTCGGTGCCCAGACGCTGTAATCAGGCTTCAGCTGTGTCTAGGCCACAGACACACGGAGCGCTGAAGATACGGTAACTATAAAAATGTTGCTGTTTCTGTTAAGAACGCTTTAGTCCTAATGATCTATAAGTGTTCAGAAGCTATCGCAGGTAAGCTCATATGGAAAAAAGGGAAAAAATAAGCATAAAAATCGATAAAAAACAATAAAAGAAGCAAAGCATTTAAAGAGCAACGAGAGGAAACGTCCACACTCACAAAAGGGGGGTCACACATATCAACTATATCTAGTTGATATAACCGAACTATGGCTTTAAACCTGTGACATTACAGCAAACTAACTTGTTTATCTTGCGCTAAATAGCGGAATATCAGTCTTTAACTAATATACTTAGTCTACCTCAATTTGTTTTGCATTTTTCACAATATGGCTAAGGAGCTTGGAAAGAAAAGCGTCTGGACTTCTTTAAGTTGCTTGAAGATGTTACACCTCTCATCAGGTGAGTGGGTGTTAAGGCGTCTGGGAGGTGATCTTAAAACTGTATTGGCGTCTGACAGTTGGTGTCGTAAACCACCGCCTCTGTTCAAAGATGGTCGCTCACAGTGGACATAAATGGCTTCTTTCACTCCTCTTTCAAACCATCTTTCTTCTCAAATGTGAACACTGGTGTCCTCGAAGGAGTGGCCTTTGTCCTTTAGATGCAGATGGACAGCTGAGTCTTGAGGTGGCTCTTCTATGTTGTGACATGCGTTTATGAAGTGGCTGTTTGATCTCTCCAATGTAGAGGTCTAGGCATTTCTCACTACACTGTACAGCATATACTACATTGTTAAGATTGTGTTTAGGAGTTTTGTGTTTGGGATGAACCAGTTTTTGTCTGAGTGTGTTGCTGGGTCTGAAGTAAACTGTGATGTCGTGCTTGGAGAAGACTCTCCTGAGTTTTTCTGATAAAACGGTTACATAGGGGATGACAATGTTGTTGCGTTTGTCTTTCTTATCCTCCCTAGTTGGTCTCTGATCTTCTTTTCTGTGCATCTTTGCTTACTTGATAAAAGCCCAATTAGGATAATCACATGTTTTAAGAGCTTCCTTTACATGTGTGTATTCCTTCTTTTTCCCTTCAGGCTTAGAGGGAACTTTTTCTTACATTTCAAAGCAGGAAATCACTTGTTTTCCAAGCGATTCTAGTGATTGTAGATAAAAGGGGAAGCCCTTTACCATTTTTTGCACTAATTTTAGTTACACTTTTTAAGGTAAATACAAATGCTTGAGTGTCATAAAGTATTGCATTTGATTTGTTGACTCATTACATTAGTGACGTGTCAATTTTAAGCACTTTCAAGCAGGTACACTATGTTGATGAACGTATGGGGCCACACTTTCTTTCTGAATTCAGGGGTTTTCAGTCCAGTTATTGCAGGTGCATAAAATTAAGCACCTAGTCATGCAGTCTGCTTTTACAAAGATTTGTGAAAGAATGAATGCTTTTAAAATCCAGTTTGAGACACAAGTGAGAAACAGAATGTTTTGATAATCCATCTGGATAATTTTGTGTTCTGACAATAAGCACTTTCCATTCTTGCTACAGTTCAACAGGTGAGGGGCAATTTTTATTGGTATATATATAAAGAAGAAACACACGAGGCATCATGCTATAACTATGTAATTAGAAATGGAACAGATATACTATTCATAGTGAAACACTGTTTCTTCAATATTTTCACACTGAAGTAAGCTCGCATGTTGTAAATAAGAGAACAAGAATAAAATGCCAACACACCGTTTTTTATTTGTAAGACAAATATGTCAGTTTGAAAAAAATCAGAGAGACATGATTATCATCAGAAACAGGAAGTGCTTATCGCACTAAAGAAGGAAAAAGTGATTTGGATTCATTTGCAGAGATGGTCACAGTAAGTTTAATGATGTTTTTTTATAGATTGGCAGCAGAGCTCACTGCAGGTGTAATCACAGGTTGTCCTGCAGCACGTCTGATGTCCTGGACCCTGACCATCATGATAGTAGTACTCGGCACACACGTGGAGGCCTCAGACAAGGTACCAGTCTTTACAGACACACCAAAGTCAAGAATAGGCTTAGTTACACAATTCCTTAAACCACTTGAAAAGTGTTTAGGGAGTGTTTGGTACTTTGTTCATATCTCACCCGTGTAAGGCGCCATGCACTGATGACCACATCCACTGAAGCAGCACTTCTCATTATTGGGGCAGTCACTATCATTAGAGCAAAATTCGCCACACATTATGTTATCGAAGCGTCTGTGAGGACACACTCCTGGTTTCACTGAAAAGAATAAGAAAACATTAAAGAAAAACTCTCCCTCTAGATGTGATCTCATTAGATTACTAAACCCTCAAATGAATTAATGACCATGAGGTTGTTTGCAGTACCGAAACAACCAGGTCATCATGAAGAAATGTAACACAACTTTCCTGGAAATAAACCACCTCTTGCCCTCTCAAGTTCCATGCAGTCGTAAGTAAATGTATATCAAATTATTTATTTTTTCATTTTTTTCTCAGTTTGATTCATTAACCCATGTGTGACCCTCGTAAAAAAAGGGACCAGTTTGGGTCTTAACCCACATGGGTTAAGTGTGCAAGAATACTTTGCTCATCTCTCACCTACGTATGGTGCCATGCATTTACGTCCACATCTGGTAGAGCAGCACTTCTCTTTACCGGGACAGTCACTGTCATTGGAGCAAAATTCAACGCACAGTCCAACAGTCAGGTGCCTGCGAGGACACACTCCTGGCTTTGCTGATAGGAAAAATAAATTAGTACAAACAAAGAACTCCAACTAGAGAGTGCAGTAAATGTAGCCTAAATATTATTTTTAAACTACTTCTTATATTTTAAAAAGATTTAATTAAATACACAGCCTCTTAAGAAGAAATCAAACATTGTGAGACGTACTGAGAACAGAAGGGACGCAGACTTCATCACCATTATAGACGCAGCATGTGTGGTCTCTAGGACAGTCATTACACCCCTTACGTGACAGAGCAAGCTTAAGATGCTGTGGACATTCTGGTTTGGGAGGAGGCACTAAAGCAGAAAAGGACATAGATCAGCTGTGGTAAAGTGGTAAATGAGATAAGAGTTCTGATGCTGTGTGATTGCCAGTTTGGCTGTTTAATGAAACAAACCAAACATGCACATTTTAGTAATAAACAGTAAGCAGCAGATTATAAACTGAACATGTCTGAGGCAAAATAAACTTGCTTGTTAAAATATCTTCAAGTTAATTGCAAATATGTCTTTAAACGCTTAATTAGCTCCAGCCGTCTTTTCACTCATCCTCTTTCCCTGTCGTCTCAATGACATTTCTGTCTATTGACTCAAGATTTAATTTTCTTTTTCACCCTATCTGACTTCAAAATCGTGTCTTTCTGTTTTGCTCTGATTGTCACAGTGCTGGACCTCCATCTCATACTTTTTGTCCTATGTGTGCGCGCACACACACACACACACACACACACACACACACACACACACACACACACACACAACACACAAAACACAACATGTATGGTATTTACTACACAAGTACTGCAAGTTTGAGTGCAGTGAAGTTGCATAGTATGCCTATTGTTAAATAGTTTTCTTAAATAAAGTAGAACTGTTACAATTAGGGCTGCTCAATTAATCGAATTTTAATCACGATTACGATCTGGGCTTTCAACGATCATTAAAAATGACTGAGCCGATTATTAGCCCCTCCCTCATTTATCCGCGACACCTTAAAGGCCGGTCCGTGAAAATATTGTCGGGCATAAACCGGTCCGTGGCGCAAAAAAGGTTGGAGACCGCTGATTAAGAGGACCCGAGGGAAGCTCGGAAAGCTAAGCAGAAGTTATTTGGAGAGGAGAGTGACTGCCGTTGGTTGAAAAGAGAGGTAAAAAAACTTCAGTGGTGTTGCACACTATTTTATATTATTTTTTAAAGTCATTATTCAATACATTGTTATTGTTAACCCTTTAAAGCCGGTCAGAGCTGCACGCTCCGTTTTGTGTAACTATTTTTAAATCCCTGTAGAACCTGAACCTGTAAGCTAGCACAATATTTTTTTTGCATATGAAACTTACATCTCATGCCATCAGCTTGTCCTCGGTCACGGTTTCCTTCCACATAAAGCTTTGCAAAGATTGCATAAAAAGCGCTTGCAGGAACAAAAACATAATATTCCAGAAACACGCTTTGCCGATCCGATCAGCTGTTCGTAACACTTCCACATTAAAACAGACGTCACCGCTAACTATGGCATTTCCGCCATTTCCTGCCCGAAACCGGAAGTGACGTCATTTTCGCGGAAAATGTAGTTTTTTTTACTTGTAGGCCTTAAAAGCCTATACTGGTCATGTTTGACTTTTCTGAATAGTTTCTGGGATGCTTAGAACTCGAATTGCACTGCTGGAAATAGTTTATTTTGATGCACCTGCTGTTTTCTTTGCAAATTTGCATCATAGGATTGTTTTTTTGTTTTTCCTGCAGTATATAAAAATTGCTGTATCTCCAAAATAAAACTATGAAGACACTCAAAATAAATTTCCTGTTGTTGTAAACTATTTTTTGCAACTTTTTTGTATTTAAAGTTTTGAGGGATAAACCTCTTAAATTTCTCCAAGTAGAAATATATGTAAAAAAAACAAAAACGATTTTCAATTTTTTTTGTAGTTTATTGCACTTTTTTGCAATTAATGTAGTTACTATGGACTTAATGCATACATATTATTAAAATATGGGCTATAACAGTTGTATTGATGTATAGCAACTTGAAATGCTCCCACAAATGGCACTACAACATGTAAAAAAATAATATAAGCTCTGGCGGACTTGGTTCTATGGTAGGTCTTAAAGGGTTAAATAAATATCGTCAAATAATCGAGATCTCAATTTCAGTGAAAATAATCGTGATTATCATTTTTGCCATAATCGAGCAGCCCTATTTGCAATCATTCTTTTCTCTTCTTTCTATTGTAGATGATATAATAAATGAAAAATCTTGCAGATAATTTTCACTTTGGAGTGATCTTTGCTACTTTGTTTATCTCTCACCTCCGACAGGAGCCATGCACTCATTTCCACATCCATTGGGGCAGCACTTCTCGTTATTCGGGACAGTCACTGTCATTGGAGCAAAGTTCACCACACAGTCCAACAGTCAGGTGCTGCGAGGACATTCTCCTGGCTTTGCTGATAGGAAAAATAAATTAGTACAAACAAAGAACTCCAACTAGAGAGTGCAGTAAATGTAGCCTAAATGTTATTTTTAAACTACTTCTTATATTTTAAAAAGATTTAATTAAATACACAGCCTCTTAAGAAGAAATCAAACATGTAGATCTGAGCAGGTATCCTAGGCAGCATGTGTGGTCCTAGAAGTATTACAGGACAAGCAAGTAAATGCTGACACTGTGAACACTAAAGCAGAAGCATAGTCAGCTGTGAAAGTGGAAATGAGATAGTCTGATGTGTATTGCCAGTTTGGCTGTTTAATGAAACAAACCAAACATGCACATTTTAGTAATAAACAGTAAGCAGCAGATTATAAACTGAACATGTCTGAGGCAAAATAAACTTGCTTGTTAAAATATCTTCAAGTTAATTGCAAATATGTCTTTAAACGCTTAATTAGCTCCAGCCGTCTTTTCACTCATCCTCTTTCCCTGTCGTCTCAATGACATTTCTGTCTATTGACTCAAGATTTAATTTTCTTTTTCACCCTATCTGACTTCAAAATCGTGTCTTTCTGTTTTGCTCTGATTGTCACAGTGCTGGACCTCCATCTCATACTTTTTGTCCTATGTGTGCGCGCACACACACACACACACACACACACACACACACACACACACACACACACACACACACACACACACACACACACACATATATGTATGTATATACAACGTACATATTTAAAACTGACCTCTTGACCTGTCAAGTTTCATGAAGTTGCAAGTAAATGTTTTTTTTATAGTTCAATTAAATAAGTCAGGTAGAGACATCCTTTGCAATCACTCTTTTTCTCTTCTTTCTATTGTAGATGATATAATAAATGAAATATCTTGCAGATAATTTTCACTTTGGAGTGATCTTTGCTACTTTGTTCATCTCTCACCTCCGACAGGAGCCATGCACTCACGTCCACATCCATTGGGGCAGCACTTCTCGTTATCAGGACAGTCATAGTCATGAGAGCAAGATTCAACACACAGTCCAAAGTCCCAGCGTTTGCGAGGACACACTCCTGGCTTTGCTGAAAGAAATGAGAAATCAAAAGTGACCAAGAACTCTAACCAGAGTGTGCGTTAGGTTGTCCCTCTGAAAAATCTTATTGAACCCTGCAGCAAATGAATCAAAATGTCTTGAGGCCGCCGGACACTGGCACCACCGGGCACTCTGACCACCACCAGTAGGCAACAGGTGAAGTGTCTTGCCCAAGTACACAACGACCAAGACTGTCCGAGCTGGGGTTGCGC